>NC_090727.1:17723058-17750558 GCF_036898095.1 Palaemon carinicauda | reverse complement strand
ATACCCTTGTTCGCGGTTGGGGGTCAAAGGTCAATGATGACAATGAATTCAGAAAGTGCTGGTTTTGTCATTACGCGGCCATTGTTATCCGACTTTTAGGCCATGATGACAAATTTAGATGACAAATGTTTTTTTGAGATCAAATACCCGCAACATCATCAGTTTTCTTGGTGACAAAAGGTGCGATGGCGAAAGTATGCGCTCTACCTAGTGCCTGTTCTAGTTAAGTTTTGTTTAATTTACTGAAATATGTATGCCACTTCTACTTTTTCCTGAATCCTCGTATTGGCCACTATACAGTTGACTTAATATTGACTTATTAAGAAGCCTTAGAAGCTTTACTTACGACGTTGTCCCTGCACGATGGCATTTCACGATTTCTTTCAAAGTCCTCATTACTTGGTTCTCGAAATAGCATTTCTCAGTTTTTTTTTTTTTAAAGAACCTGTGTGCCTCCCAAACACGATCAGAATAGCTCTTTTGTCGAAAATGCCATTTGGTTAAGTAAATATCCAAAAAGACATTCGTGGTACACATTTCTTCCTGTGCAGGGTCCAGATCTTTCAGACAGTTCAGTACTGTGTATCTTCAGTTTACGTTTTCTTCACGTATGATGGGATAAATCGACCGTGATACAATATCATTTTGTTGCGTATTTTTGTTATCTTCAATTGAACCCTCCCAGTGTTTGCTCCTCATCGACAGCATTTTCTTTGTTTCGTGTCTGTAATTTTCAAGGATCAGAGACCCTGAAAAAATCATTCGAATCAATCCCGAGGAAAAAAAATCATATTTTTTTATATAAACTTTTGAAAGAGAGAGAGAGAGAGAGAGAGAGAGAGAGAGAGAGAGAGAGAGAGAGAGAGAGAGAGAGAGAGAGAGATAGATAGATAAAAATGAAGATGAAAATGACTGGTCGTTTCATGTCGCTAATGTGCAGACAATCGGGCAACTTTAAGATCGCAAGTGGTTTGTGGTGTAAATCTATTGTTGCTTTTACTTATTGTTGATAGGATCTATTATAGATCAAGGGAGAGAGGCCGAAATAGCTTAATAAATGGCATCTGATGACTGACGAGCTGAAGTGAATGCTCTCATATTCATGTCACTGAATATTGCGTCCCCTTTAAGTGACTTTATTCCATTTTTTATTGCGAACTGTTTAAGAGGAAATATCCCAACGGCATTTTTCCTTGAACCCTTTACTTCATCCTTTTTATTTCGATATTCAATTATTGCTTTTGTAAATTAGACGAAAATTATTCGGAGAGGTACAGATTGACATAGGAATTCCTGGTACACTTAAATGTTTAAAGGTCGCTCATGAATGGCAGAGGCAAGGGACAGTGCAATTGCCCTAGCAAGCTGGACAATGCCTTAGACTGAGTGACCCTTTATACATATGATCAGCCCTCAAGCCCCCTCTCCACCCAAGCTAGGACCAGGGAGGGCTAGGCAATGGCTCCTGATAACTCAGCAGATAGATCTATAGGCTCCCCCAGCCCCCCATCCTTAGCTCACAAGGATGGTGAGTTTGCAGCGACCTAAGGAACTAAGGAGTTTTCGAGGGATTCGAACCCCAATCTGGCGATCACCAGTCAGGGTCATACCACATTAGGGGTGTGGCTAGGAGATCTGATGAAGAGCTCCTAGCCACACCCCTAATGCACGGCGAGTTCTTGTGTCTAGCCACGCCCACCACTTATGCCGTCTCTCCCTGCACTGTACGTTTGATTACTCACCGCTAAGTAAGGCTGTGACAGGGTGCTCTTCTTCTGAGCAAGGTGTGCCTGGGACTCCTGTGTCCAACTGTACCACCCTTTTTATGCCTCTCTAAGTCTTCGGAGAGATCATTAGCGAAATCAGCTGCAAAGTACAATTTTAATTATTTGAGTTGATTGTAGATAAGTCTTTGATTAAGTGTATATCGTAGTGAATTTCAGTTGTAATACTTCACCATGGGCCCACTTAACCCTTCAGAGAAATTCATGAAAAATGTTTCATTTCCGTAAAATGTTTCCACAATACATGGAATTGCAAATTTTGAATATTTTTTTAATATAGTCGTCCTTATTGCCGAGCTTTAGAAAACATGTGTTTTGGACGTTCTGTCATCGAAGCTTTTCAAAATATGCGAATTTAACAAAAGCTTAGGGTTCATGACCAGTGACATAGTCTTTTCAAATTCGTATTGAGAGAGGTCATGTCTAAGTGAAGCTACATAGTAAGAGAAAGTAAAATCTGCCACAAGGTACAGAAAGTGATGGGACTAGCCAGACAAATAACATACAACTAGAGGAGAAAGAAAAGTGATTGAAAGATAGATGCATTTTAGAATTAGTTTTAAACACAGTGCGCAATTCTAGACATTTTTGCCAATGTTTTTTCACGAAAAATATATCACCAAAACTTTATATAGTGATGCATTTGGTGAAAGTTTTACAAGAAATTTGGAAGCAAGTATTTTCAGGTATTTTTATTCGGAATCTTTTTATTAATAATTACAAGTGTATGAAATACAGATATTATGTGTATCACGTTATTAGTTTCCCAAAAGTGAGATCAAAGAACTTTGTAATTATTTGCACCTGGATCAGTTTGTATCTAACCTGGTCAGCTCTCCTTATCTCCGCCGTTTTCAATTTGCAATAAATTTCCTCTTCCCCCTCAATTTAAATACATCTTTACCATCAAAAAGATTTATCCTTTATTTGCGTTATCAGATTTCTTTGTTTCTCCGTTCCCCTTAAACGAGGGAGGGGAGACAAGTAAAGGATAGAAGGTGATAAATCCTGAAAAGAAAATCTGTTGTAGCCGCGAGGGTTCGAATGACTTTACCAGTATTCAAGATAGAAAGACTAAGTTGTATTTAAAAAAGGAAATATCTAAAAATGTTCTTTATATTTTATGTAATTAATAAATCAGCAAAAAATAGTAGTTCCCTCTAAACTATTATCTCAGTAATTTTTGTTAGTCTGAATTTAGTGGAAGTCACTCACTTTATCAAATATATTTCATATAGAAAACATCGAATAGAAATATGTAAAAATCTTCCTTACAGGCGAAGCCTCACCTTAAAAATGAGAAACCAAAGATGAGAACATTCCTCCATGAACGAGGGACGATTTTCTCAATAGGTGAAAAATACAATTCTGGAAGTCTTAAGAAACAGGATTTTATTATATAGAGATTGGGAATGAGGATCCTGGATACGGAAGGAGGAAGAGGAAATCTGTCGGCCACACTCATCCAAAACAGTTATTTGTTTATTTATTTATTTATTTATTTATTTTCATTTTTTTTTTGCCATAGGGAATTAACCACTTTAGAAATTCGGAAGAATTTGGATGAAATTTGAAGTAGTGTCTGAAAAAGAATAACGGTAAAACATATGAAAAAAAAAATAAAAGTAAGTTCTTGAAATGTTATGATTTCATATATGGTAACAGTAAATGATATGAAGAAAGTTCCGTATAACGATTTTTCAAATGTAACATTACAGTATGTAATAGAATTCCTTAATTTCATTGTTTAGTCAACTCAGTTTAAATTTTCAAAGTAACGCGAAATTTACTGAGACTTCAGTAGGTCCGCTTTCTGTGCTTGTGTTTTTTACTTGCCATTTTATTTCACCTTAAGCGGTGAACTGTAGGCATCACTTGCACTTCGCGGATGTCTACAGCGTCCCTTAGGACCCTAGTTGTACCCAATTTTTAACCTTTAAATGCACCTCCGTTCCAGCTTCCGCTCTTCCTTCTTACTGTCTAACCTCTTTGAACCTTTACTTCATAATGCAACTTTGGGGGCTTCTCCCTTTTTGCACCTTTGCGCTGAATGGCTTCCCGACCCCAGTGCCATGTCATATGGCCCTAATTTATAAATCAAAATTCCAAAATCAGTTATTTAGGCAACTGACTCAAATTTGTTGTAAGGGCAAACTTAGAGAGGCTTAAGAAGGCCTACTTTCTTTGTGCTTGTGTGATTGTAATTACACCAATCTTGCATACGACTCATTCTGGCCACGGCCTCTAGTCTACACTTCATGACAATGAACCTTTCATGCCTTTGAGTCTCTTTGATGATTTGTCCATTCAATAGATCCATGAGATTAAATCTGTAATATTCACTAATCAAGAAGCAATTATTTGGAAAGTAATGCATGAAGTGATAAAACAGAATGTTAAAAAATGTTAGGAAACGTCATGATGAAACTTCAAGGTAATTTTTTTGACAAAGGCGACTACAACATCCAATTCTGTTCGTTTGCTAATTGTTACCGAGTCTTCAGACCTATTCTTTTCATAAACTATCCCAAATTTTGCCAATCACCATTTTGTGCTCTAACGGTTGAAATGCACATTGTTCTTACCCGAGACTAAATTAACTTAATTAATCCTTTGTCATTCATTATGCATTTCTCTTATGGATAAATCCTTCTGCTTAAGGTTTGTAAAATATTAGCTACAATTCTTGCACGAAATGTGGTTTCTTCCTGAGATATTTAAATGCAGTGGTATATTTAGAGTTATAACCTGAAGATAGGATCAATATATATATATATATATATATATATATATATATATATATATATATATATATATATATATATATATTATATGTGTGTATGTGTTTAAATATATATATTTATATATATACATATATAAAATGTTTATATATATATATATATATATATATATATATATATATATATTTATATATATACACATATATAAGTACACGAATCCACATTCTGAACTACATAATGGGGAAGGTTTATAGGGCACAATAATCTTTTCTTTCTTTAATCTATAGACACAATTGCAGTTATTAGAAGTGAATATCTGGTAATTCATCTTTTTACAGATAAATCTTATTACATGAACTTTGTTACACTTATTAACACAAGATTAATGATACTGGATATCTTGCAGATATGATTATCATGCTTTTGTGGTGGTGAATATAGATATATATGGATTATATTAATAAAATCTCTATCAAGAAAGATTTTAATCTCATTCTTTTCCGAATTTCCGTGTATGTCAGTTAGGTATAAATTCACATGCTTTACTTACGGGACTTTAATATATATTTTTTGTACTTTTCAGGTCAGTGGAGTTTTCTGTGGTATTCACTTATAATCGGTGGTGTGAAAGGTAAGGTGCGCATAAGTATATTTATTTGATATATCGTTTATGGAGTGTACGAGACGGAGGGATATCAAATTTAAAATTCCAACATCGGTATTGTTCGCAGAAACCGTAGTATCTGGCCGTTTCTCCCTCTGGCCGTCTTTCTGGTATTTCCAGTAGGAAGAAATGGCATTAGCCTTATTTGCGTTATGAATATGTTAGCTTTTGGCAGCAAAGAATTAGAATTTTAAATTGGTATCAGGGTTTCAAATTTTCAACTCGACAACTTACGAATAGTTTCAGATTAATAATTCATGACCGTTTAAATTTATGGCTTCAAATTAGGAACCTGGGACTAATTAAGATTAGGACTTCCAATTAGCAATAACCTTCAATTTTGTAATAAATGCTCTCTTTATGACTGACCTCTTTTGTTTCTTAGGATTTCGCATAGAAATTTATATTGTAATTCAGTGAAAAGTTTAGAGGCTCTTGTTCCTCAGAGGAAGTCGTCTTGATTTATTTATCTGTTCTCAAAAACTTACTTGATTAATTGCTGACTCACATAGTATTTCACCCATTTTTATCAGACTGTAAAGTCTTTCTTTCAAGAGATAGTATTTTATCATATGTAATTCATTAAATCATATTTTCTTAGGAAACTGTCTGGTAAACGTGTCAAAAATGTAGAAAATGTGTGCAAAGCAAGTTTATCAGTTTAAGATTTCATACCGAAGTGAACAACAATAAATTCCTTTGGTTGTGTGGAAAATTAATTAACTAAAGCTAGGAAATTCTTGTATTCATTTTGACCAATTTCGATCACTGCTAAGGTTAGGAGATGAAAGGGAAGGGTATGTTTGGACATATTTATTCGTTTAGTATTTTTTTTTAAACATTCAAAACCGATGAATTGCATATCTTTGAATCATCCATTTATGGATTTTTTTTTTCTAAGTTTTTTGGTTAGATCAAAGATTGCTTTTCTATTATGCAGTGCATTCGAGAGTACTTTTGTCTTATTCCAGTAATGATTAAACTATCGTAGATACAAACCTACCTATTCAATACATATCCTAAACTGCTTGTGAATCCTTGACCTGCTTCCACTGCATAGCCTACTTTTCCACGCCTGACCTTCATATGGAAATACGATATCAATGGATTCGTTAATCACTATCGTATCAATGAGTGTGTATGGAGAATGATTGCATCCGTTTTTAACCGAGTGTAATTTTCATCTATTTCTTTTTCATTACGAAAAAAATAAATCTCAAAGCTTCTAAGTTATTTTTTATGATTGTTTGCTTTGAATAGGCTGATGGCAAAGGTGTTATGTGGTGTGTTTTATTTCGCTTCATTTTCTGATCATAGAAATGTGTGGTTCAGTTCTGGTGAAATGTTAAGAGTTTTATTCAGTTTTTAATTTCGTCTTTCTTGTAACCATTTCTTACCTTATGTTTTCTCCAAGTAACCACAGAAATTCAAAGCAAGAGCTTTTCGACATTTTCATGTCCGTTGTTCTGTTAATGTTTTTAATCATTCAAGGAGCTTCATAGTATTACAGTAATAATGAATATGCTGGAAGGTGGTGAAAATAATTGGCGATATAAGATATTTTCTTTGAAAGAGTAACTAAACTACGGAGTTAATGTTTACCTCACAGGTCTGGCCAATTTATTTGTTTCCTACGAGTTAGGTGTCCAGAAAATTTAGCTAAAGGTCCTTTTAAAATATTTGATAACAAATCAGGATTTATAATTTTATTTAGGCTATAAAAAACTTTTGACGACTCTTGCCATTTTCAGTGGGAGTGATCAGCTTTGTTTTGGTGACTTTAGCTGACACAAATAACTACCTAATGAACTTGGGTAAAATGGGGGTTTAGTTTGATCAAATACATCCTTTGGGAACGGGGTTTATGAAGGTTTATTTTTATTTATGGTCATCTCTCGGTGGCCCTGGTAGTAGAGCTCTTTAAGGACAAATTCTCTTGGGTTCATCTGTGCAAACCGTTCATCCCTTTGAATCTTGGTTCATTATTCCTTTGTTTGGGTAATTCTTTTGAAATTCTGCTTAAAGTTTGGCATCTATTGTATGAAAAATCATTTAGGGTGTGTGTATATTATGTGCAAAATGGATCAACCGACTGTCTGAAAAGTATGAAATGCTTGTTTCCGAATTTCCACTGAAATAGATAGATAACAAGCCTGGCGAAGCTTTAATGGTATTGTAAGCAACCTCTACTTTTTAATGAACACAGATTTCAGGGATCTTTAATTTCAGTCCTTCATCCCTGCTTGCTTTTATCCATCTTCCTGCCCATCCTCCACCAACATTCAACTTCACAGTATATCAAAAGTGGTTTTTCTCAGGTACTCCTTGGTAATGAAAGGCCTCCCCTACCCCGTCATCAAGTCCATACATCCATTAATTTCAGTAAAATTCAAATAATATCAAGGTTGCTAATTCCCATGTATTTTCTGATAAAATAAATCCTAGCTTCGAATGAATGTTGACCTTCAAGTTGCTGTTTTTTTTTTTTTTTTTTTTTTTTTTTTTTTTTTTTTTTTTTTTTTTTTTTTAAGAAAAGGTGATGAAAGTAAGATTATTCATCGTTTTTGGAGAAATCTATCAAGATCTATGGAAATATATAATATTCTTTATAAATTTTCTTTAATTTTTGAAGGGCTGGTAAACATCCGATTGGATGGGCTGAAAATAATCATTTGCTCCTTAGTGCGAAGTTTGACTTTCGTATAATCCTCTTCTTACAATCCTTATTGTTAACATAGATTAAGATGTTAATCTATGGTGTTAAGCAGAAATCCTTTGGTTGTGGTTATGAAGTTCGTAAGATTTCTCTTGACTATAGTGCTGGTTTTAACCGTGTTAATCATTAGGCCCTTGTTATCATAATTCGACACATTTGAATCTGTGGATTATTTCAAAGTATTATTTTGAATCTTTAACCAATAGAATGGACGGGGGTTGATTATTGATAGACGCCATTGTAAATTTTATTTATATCCTTCTAATTTACCCCTGTTCCTGCTTCCTTTCTTCCACCTTTCAGTAGACCAGTTGTATTTTGCCTCTTTATTTGCCTCCCAAACCCCAGCGCCGGGATATATAGCCCATGTTCATGAATCCAATCTAATCCAGAAATGTAATATCTGGTGTTCATCAGGTTAATGTTCTTGGCTCTTTACGTTTCATATATGAGCATGGTATGTGGTTGGGCATTTAAAATAAGCTTATTGATCATGCGGATGATGCTAAACTCTTGGAATCGATCACATCTCCCGAATGTTGACCTGTGGCTACTGATTATCATACCAGAGATCTGGCTAGTCATATTGTAAGGTGCAAATTATGGGGAATGAAGGCAAGTAGGCCGAGGTCAGTAGCTCCTCAACATCTATAACTCTGTATTGATAGTCTCTTTAACGCTATAAGACTCTTCAAATTTTTATTGTTATTCATTATTGCAAATTTACTTTTGAGAAACACATTCGGTCGGTTTTTTCTTCATGTGCACAGAAAATTGGTTTATTGAGATAGTTTTTTAAGATATTCAGTGACCACTCTCAAATTAGGATTATGAATAAGTCAAAGACAGTGGATCCCCACCACCCAGATTTTTTTATGGAAATTTTTTCTTTAACTGCATTCAAATTATTCAAAGATCTTGATTGCAAATTAACTTTTGAGAGACATATTCGGTCTGTCTCTTCTTTAGTTTTACCAAAAAATTGGTTATCGAGAGTCTTTTAAATAATTTTGAGGAAATGTTTGAATTAATTTATTTTCATATATTATAAATACTCTTTTCCTGACTGGTCTTTAACTACTGACTCCCATTTAAACTTTGCGGTACAAAAACTAGGGATCTATTAAATTCCTTATTGCTGATCCGGATATTAATATCTGTCACAGTCATTCAATTAGCTCTTTGCACAGTTTGTATAAGATTTTTCATAATTCTGACCATCCATTGCATCCAGATTTTCCCAGACTAAACCATCTACTAAATAATATAAGGTGTGCAGTCAATTCTACTGTGAGTCTTTCCTTTTCTTTCGTGATGCTCAATACTACGCTAGATTCTTGAAGTCTCATCCAGACTGTTACCAAATTGTAGAATGATCTTCCCAATTAAAATTTTAAATCTATGGAATTTCAAAAGTTCAAACTTGCTTAAGATGCTTCTCTTTTGAGCTGGTTGATATAAGTTTCATAGTTCATACGTGACTTGTTTCAAATTGTTATTTATTCGAATAAGATTATTTTTCTGTGCTTCTATTTTATAGTTTATTCTCTACTTCTACATTTCTGCTGCTTGTAATGTTGGGCCTGTAGCATTTTGATTTTCCATCAGATTTTCCTCTTGACTACTGCTAATTATGAATATAATTTATAGTAATAATTTCACGTATAGAAGATTTTGTATCCACTTATTATTTAGTTATGGAACTGATGACGATAGCTGCACCATCGTTGAAACAACAAAAACTGGAAAAAAAATATGAGTAAAGTGCCCCTGTCTTTACTCTAAGTTCAGGTAGTTTATAGGATGAAGAGCTTTGTACTTTTCTTTCTGAAAAACGTCATTGATGGAAAGAAAGGGGGGAACAATGGTGACCTTTTTCATTAAACTTTTAAGTCGCTGTTGATCCTCACAATGAAACCCCCTTATTTTTAGAGCAACGCTAAATGCCTACATCACAATTAGTACTTAGTCTCCAGAGACTGCGAAGTTCTGGAGTCTACATTTTTATTACCAACAGAGATCTTTCAGGTCAAATTCTTTCCTTTAGCGGAGAGAGAGAGAGAGAGAGAGAGAGAGAGAGAGAGAGAGGGGGGGGGGGGTATTGCCCAACAAAGGTTTATAATGCCAAGGGTTTCTCTGTGAGAGGGAGAGGTATTGCCCAACAAAGGTTTATGATGCCAAGGGTCTCTCTCTCTCTCTCTCTCTCTCTCTCTCTCTCTCTCTATTATATATATTATATATATACACACACACACACACACACATTATATATATATATATGTATATATATATATATATATATATAGACGCCATTATTCAAATTTTAAAGATTTGTTTTTTTTAACACTTGAGAAATTCTATGTACTTGAGCTATTTCGCCATAAGTGTTTAGGAGATCGTAGTTTTAATACCTAATTGTTAAGACTTTATTGGATGTTATCATCTTTAACTACATTGCTTAGGGTAGAATGGAGAAAAATAATGAGTTAAATGATACGTAGGGAGTATGACTGAGGATGGTAAAAGGCCCTACTTTATTGCTGTAAGTTACCAAGTAAATGAATTTTTAAGAGTTATTTTGAAAACTTTAAGTAATATGAAAGAATCAATATAAAATATTGTAAACATTAAAGGCGATAATTATAAGTACCAATTCTCTTATAAGACAATAATAAAGGCAACAGTGCTTGTCAACTCTCATTACCCATCTCGCCTCCACTGAATTGGTTTATAACCAGGTAATTTTTAGTAGAGTAAGTGATGATATATCCACAGGTTTATTTTCTATTGCGAATGAACTATTTTATTGTATTGGTATGCCTGGCTCTCTCTCTCTCTCTCTCTCTCTCTCTCTCTCTCTCTCTCCACATGGCTTGCTGAGTCGACTAACTACCAAATACAGTTATCTGTTAAGCTAATAAAGGGCCTTTCACTTCAGCATCGAACTTACTAAAACACACACACTCTCTCTCTCTCTCTCTCTCTCTCTCTCTCTCTCTCTCTCTCTCAAAAATTCATACCGTAAAAGAGGGTAGTCTTTTTTCCTGTTTTGTCCGTACTCCCTTTAAAAGGAAAATACGATTGAGTGTTTAACAACTTTCAAAATGTTAATTTTCAAAGTAGGTAAAACGTTGAAAACGTGCATTAAACGAAAATTCAGGTTTAGAGTCGTAAACATCCGATGAAATCTACAATAGTAAGGGCATAATGGCAATTCTTTCTTAAATTCGACGTCTTTCCTTCTCCATCACGTCCTTCTTTCATTCACTTGGATTTCTCCTTTTCTGTGTGAGATCCTTGGTGAAAAGAGTGTATCCTTCGTCGAGTGAAGGATTAGGTTCCTTTCCTCGAGAACTCCTTTGGAAGATTAAGAAAAATCTTGTGCAGTGGGTGACGTTCTTAAAAAGGGAAGAATAGCTTGCTATAAATCATTTTCATTCCTTTTGGAGTTATTTTGATTTCAGTAAAATAATTCTTGCACTATTTTATTTCCAAAAATTAATTTTTAGCCACAGTGTCTATAGTAACAGGGTGGCAAGTCACTTTAAGTTGATTACTTATCATTCCAAAATATTGTTAGGGCAATTCTCTCTTTTATCGTCAATATTTTGGTAATCATTTCTGAAATGCTTTAGAAATTTCATTGTTTGTTAGATTATACTTTATAAATCAAGTCAAAACTTTTATGGACCCATCCAGTTCCATAAAAGTCCAGCAACCTTTGAAAAGTTTTTAAGCAATAAAATTCGTGTCGTGGGGTATTCAGAAAGTACTCTCTCGCTTGGAGACGCTCTTAAAGAGGTGTTACTCACTCACTCCCTCAAGAAAATGCCTTTCCCAGATCTTGACTTTATTTTAGTATTCATAAGGATTCACGTTGTAGGGGAAAGGCAATCGAGAAGATGCCTTCAATGGGCTAGAATCTATCCATGAATGTTTGCAGCTTATGTAGTCTCCTACTGTTTTCGCTCATTCTAATACTTTCATATTTTCAATGTTCAGTGATCTGTTTAAGAAGAGAGGGATTGGTTCAAGCTTTGAGTTGGGCACAGCTTTACATATACTGTATATATATATATATATATATATATATATATATAATATATCTGTGTGTGCTGTATACACTTCAAGGTTAATGTTTGACTTGCAAGAATGACCCAGAGGGTTAATAATCGTATCTAATTTCATATTGATGAGGCACCCTTCAAGATGTGATGTATTCCAGGACTGTTTTTCCCATATGTTTGTTAATCATTTCCAAATCGTCATGTGTAATTTTACAAGTTACGCTGTCTTCGACGCTGTAGGCCTTGTTGCCCACCAATAGTCTTACCGAACAATTTTTGACGGTACTGTAGTTCTACTTTCACAATTCATCTTAATGTTTTGTTGAAACTTCCGTAAATGAAATCCATTTTGCGATGTTTTTATGATGCATAGCCAGGGTTGAGGCATGTTTGAATTGAGTGATATTTGGTCTCTGCTGCATTGTTCTATATTAACAGGATATGCTACTTTCCAATGTATGATGCTTGAGGGTACATAACCCCCCCCCCCCCCACCCCTTTCACATCTTTTGCTCGGGTCCATCCTCTTCACTGTAATTTTATTTTCTTAATCGCCTTATTTCTGATGGTGCTTCTGTAATTCCCTACTATTTCAAACATGGATGGAACAAAATTCACAAAATAATCTGGTACAGGATGGATTTCATTTACCTAACTCGCATTAAACATTAAAGCATCACGGTTGATTGTAGGAAATTACCGTAATCAGTTTCATAAAGACTGCAGAAAGAAACACGGGCAACAACGTCATAATGACCAGTGGGGAAAGCATTTCGGAGTCAATGTTGGTTGCACGCCTTCCAAGATGTTTAGAATTTAGCCACCTAGAATATACAGTAGAATATTGCTATCATGATTATAAGTCTGTCTTAATGTCGAAAATATTTAGTTACGTATAATTCAGTTATTTTTGCAACACATTTATCCTTTCGATTTTAAAAACTGAGTCTTTCTAATGCAAATAGAATATTAGTATCTTTTGGAGATTAGTCGTTTTATAACACTAAAGGTACACTTTTCATTTAGGCAGTACTCCCCATGGTACGAATAAAGTAACAATTTTAGCAGAGTACATTTTTTTTTTTACCCATCAACATCTATTTCCAATTTTAAAAGTTTTATTCATCCAAGATTTATGCATTAACTTTTATACTGTAACCGATACCTGTTTTCATATTCAGTATACTCTTTGAGGACTTGCGATACCTGTTTTCATATTCAGTATACTCTTTGAGGACTTGCGATACCTGTTTTCATAAATCAGTATACTCTTTGAGGACTTGCGATACCTGTTTTCATATTCAGTATACTCTTTGAGGACTTGCGATACCTGTTTTTCATATTCAGTATACTCTTTGAGGACTTGCGATACCTGTTTTCATATTCAGTATACTCTTTGAGGACTTGCGATACTAAATATAAACAAGGGTTATGAAATCATGCAAAATCATTACCATTGCTGAACCCTCCCTTATGTACTGTAATATATATTTCAAAAAATAAATTTGCGTATCAATCAAATTTCTGCCCATTCAACTGAATTCTAGCACAAATTATCTCATTTTTTCCCTCCATATTCCTGCTATTGAAATAATTCGCACTTCCTATTCTCAAGAAGCTTATTTTTTTTTTATATAAGATTGGTAGTCTTTCCTCTCTTTAGATTTCGGGTGACCCTAATATCCAGTCACACCGGATCGACTGGTTGTCAGGCTGTGCTAGAACCCTTGAAGTGGCTAATTTAATCCAATTCCTTTCCCCTGAGCTACAGCACTTGCCAGTCTCCCAAGCTAACCACTTTATTGGGCGTACGTTAAAATTTCTATTCCTTTTCGATTTCATGTATCATTTTATTACTCTGAAGGAACAAGTGAGGCAGTCTAAATATTGTTGAACCTGATAATGCCATTTACTCCTAAATTACCTATATTGAAGCTTACGATTTCGTGATCTCGATCTCTCTAGTTCAACTGCCTACTTTCAGATATTATTGATATGATTATTATTATTGTTATAATTATTGTTGTTAGTAGTTGTTGTAGGCATAGCAGTGGTATAATTGCCATTAAAATCTGTCTAAAATTTTATTTAATCTTTTGGCTTTTGAATTTATCATCTATTTTCAATTCTTCCTCTGATTGCTATTATTATTATTATTGTTGTTGTTGTTGTTGTTGTTGTTGTTGCTATCGTAGTTGATGACATCATCTCAGTAATTGTCTTTTTCTATATCATCAAATACAAGTGCTATGTACATCGAGGGGGCTGTAAGTTACTTTGAATAAGCTATTCCTGATATAGCTCATTTTAATTCACTAACCTTGTAAAATTTATTTAGTTTCAGACAATCAGAATTAAGATGCAATGAACATATTTTTCTGTTGTGTGTTAATTTTTCCTTATGCAAGATTTAGACGGAAAGAATAGTCTTATTATTTTTGGTTAAGTTGTAGTTGCAGGGAGGGGGGGGGGATGTTAGTGGAGTCTTGGGGCACAATTTCCCCTATCTAATGACATTCTCGTTTCGTAAAGCCAGAAAAATCTCAATGATCAGGTTTTCTGGAAAGCCGAAATGATGAAATTCCTGTTCTAAAAGTTAAGGTGTGAACTCCTATCGATATGCTTGATTAGTGATAGCCCTTTCTTATGAATGGTGTGAATTCCGAACTGGAGAAGCTGAATGTAAGTGTACCCGTAGAGTGAACAAGTAAAACAAGACTGAAATGCGAGGCAAGCGATGGATTTCGAAATTTTGTTTGTTGAATTATTAATCCGAGAATATCCGTTAAGTAAATATGTACGTGCATGTTACATGATCAACCGATTATTTGAAATCCATTTATGTAAAAGGAAAATTTAATTAGAACATGACAATTAATCACAGTGAGAAATTTCCTTTAATGATTAATTAGAAGAAAAATATTTTTTCTTCTGATGGTCATCATTTATAATGCCGAATACTAACTATAGTTTCTTTTTCTACAATGTGATTGGTTTATTGATTGACTGGATGATGATGTGATACTTCGTGCCTGTGATAATTAGACGAAGTGGGCTGTTTTCTAATGATTTTATCATTGATTAGTGAATCCCTGAATTGGTTAGACAATATGCCTATTGGCGGATCAGTTCCTTAACTGCTATACTGATCAATTTGTGTATTGCGTGTTTTCTCTCCTAAAGATTTTCTAATAGAACCAGTTGTTATATAGCCTCAGACAAAAGAAGTCATCTCTCATTACCTACTCAAGCATCAGTATTTACATCTGAACTGTGTCATTTTGCTAGCAATTAACATTTGTAAAACAATTGAAGATTTAATGAATCTAAAATTGGCTATTTGTTCTGATTCTGGAAGTGCCATAGAAACCTTCAAAGATTATGCACATAGGAATCAGTTGGTATTTCAGATTAAAGACCTACTGTACTAACAAATTCTATTATCAAGTGGTAAATATTGAAATATTCTGGATTCCAGCCCCTGTTGGTGTTGCTGGTAATTAAAAAAAAAAATACCTCTGTTAAATCTGCCACAAATTTACCACAACTTGGCATTAAACTCCCTGTTAGTGACTATGTAACCACAATATATCATTTTATGATAGGAAAGTGACTCACTATCATGAATAATGAATTGGAATAGTAATAAATTGAAACAAGTGAAAGCAATTATTTCTCGATTGGAATCATCAGACCAGAAAGACAAAGGACGGAAGTCGTCATGGTGAATAAGTATCGGTCATATGAGATTAACTTTTTTTTTGGGGGGGGGGGGGAGAAGCGTAGGTCTATTGGATAAATTTTAAGAATTTATTCATAGGTTTTCATTTCTGATTTATTATTTTATCACATAGATTTAATATATATATATATATATATTTTCCCTCCTGAATTTATTCGGGCCAGCTTTGTAAAGTCAAGTTTGACTCCTTGGGCTTGTTACTCTCTTCCCGTTTAATAATTATTATGGATGTGTGTTTTTTTTTACTAAATTAATCATTCAAGACGTTTCAGTTATTTCCTTATTTGATAATCAACGGCTTGATAAATGTTATTTTTTTATTGTTTCATAATTATATTTTGATAACAAACCACCTTCAGATTTTCCCTTAAGTACAACTGTCCTTCTATATATACATCGAGAAATGACACTTTTCTCACCCTCTTTCATTTAGCCTTTTCTGAGTCTCCTCCTAACCACGATGCCTCTCCGCGGATGAGTTTGTCGAAGCGGAAGGTGAAACTCTACTAAATCTCTCCTGTCGAAGGAATTTTCTTGGACCATCTCCTTCCTCAGATTTAGCCCTCGAGTAGTTTTCCGGCCCGCTCGCTTTCAGTCTTTACTTTCTCACATGTTTTCTACGATTTAAACTGTATCCTTTTTTTTTTTTTTTTTACGGAACTTTCAATTGGATGTGTTGCATATTTATTTGATTTAATTGAAAATTGTCATGTGTTTCGTGTCCGTATTTTTGTTGATGAATTTCCTCTCCAATGTTATGGAACGGTCAGTTTTACGGTGTTAAACTGCCACCAAAATAAAGCCATACTTTTGGAGGCTATATGTTCAAAACTACTTTCTGCAAGTAATTGTGGGAAACGAATCCCTAATATAACGTCCTATTGGAGTGAAGTGGGGAAATTTAAGAGAGAGAGAGAGAGAGAGAGAGAGAGGAGAGAGAGAGAGAGAGAGAGATCAAATCAAGTAAAAGAGGAATTGTATGGTTTCCTCTTTCATCTTAAAGAAAACTTCCCAGAATTGTCTCCTTAATGCCTCTGCAACTCAAGTATTAGAGAAGTTATACAGACAGTATCTCTCTCTCTCTCTCTCTCTCTCCTCTCTCTCTCTCTTCTCTTTCTCTCTCTCTCTCCTCTCTCTCTCTCTCTCTCTCTCTCTCTCTCTCTCTCTCAGGATTTTTTAATTTGTTTCTCGCTCTACCTAAAATTTTATTCTTATTTCGGTGTTTATTGTCATCGTGGTGGGAGGCCTTTATCATGTTCTATGCAATGGTGAGAAACTTTTTTCATTTAAAAAAGATCAAAATTTTTTCACGTAGTAATAAGAAAAAATTGTTTTACTTTAATAGAGACTATGCTATTTCTTTTTTATTATTTTAGAAAATAGTTTGATCATATTAAATTCTAATGATAAAATTCATATCAAAAGTAGTGATTGTAATTTTGAGTATTATCATTATTGTGTGTTTTATGAGGCGGTGGGAATGTGCAAGCATTCACTTTAAGGCATACTCTTTAATTCTGATTTTCCCGTTAAAAGTTTTGTCCCAATATATTTGTTTATCTATTGGTATGGGAAGACCTTGAAATGCTTAAAGCATAAAAAACAGACATACGAATCAACTTTGTATTATTCAACTCATTGAGTTCCCAACCAACCTTGATTATTACCTTGTAAGTGTAGTAAGTATATCATCATCATCAGCCGTTATTATTTCACTGCAGAACCAAAGCCTCAGACATGTCCTTCCACTTGCGTTTGTTTATGGTCTTTTTATGCCAGTCCATACCTGTGAACTTTCTTAGTTTGTCAATCCATCATCTTCTCTTCCTTCCCCTGCTTCTTTTGCAATCTCTACGGAGTATTTCTATATGTTGTTTAATTATATTTTCTTATTTATGTTTATGCCAGACAAATTTCACTTTTCCTCTCATATTTTCATTTTTAGCGTTTTTAAATGGTCTTTGTTTAATTGGTATTCGTTTCCCTTGGAAAATTTATGTGCCAAGGGGCGTGAAAAATTCCAGTTTCCTGAAATTTCTGAGTTAAAATGCCTCCATATTCATGGCAGCGGCTATTTACGTATATTTTCTGAGCTGGTCCAATATGTATGTAAATTTGGTTTTTCTTTAAAAATTTCTAACATTTCTTAAATATTCCAATATTTAGATTGATTGATTGATTGATTGATTGATTCTTTTAAAGTTTTCAGGCATCCTGACAGCCAAGGTCATTGACGGCGATATCATTTATTATATACAGTATAAAAATTTATAGAATATTCAATTAAAACCATGAAAATTGAATGTCATTATAGAAGTTAAATAGTTTTCAGAAGACCTGCTTCTGAAATAAATCTAAAAATGCCACTCGCCTAGTAGGACACATCATGTCCAAGAATCTTAGCAAGGATGAACCAGCCATCCTCACCTCGAGCCTCAAACAGCTATCTATTTCTCAAGTTATCTTAATTAGAGCATTCGGTCAACAAATGCCTCACTGTCAAGGGTATCAAACAGTCGTCACAATACAGTTGGTGTTGTCCCTTCAGCAGAAACTCGTGTGTGTCAACCGAGTGTGACCAATAGGGAGACGACAAAGAGTCGTGTCCCATTTTCGGGGCATCATGTCATACCTCCAAGGAGATATGACATTTGTTACTTCTCTCATTTTATTGCCATCTAGACTATCCCAGTGCTGTTGCCATTTATTACAATACAATTTCTTGATGATAGGTAGGAAAATCATTACAGTGAATGGGATACCTTCTTGGCAGCAACTCGGATGCAGCATTCTTAGCCAGTGAATCTGCTTTCTCATTCCCAGACACCCAACAAAATCGAACCCATTATACCTCCCCGTCCAATGATTAAGTCATTCTAAAATTTAAAGCTTAAAGAACACTCCTTGCATCACTAAAAATTGTAAAATTACCGTCCTTTTCCAACGCTATTTTTTCAATAGCGGTTTAGTATGCCATACAGTTTGGCAGTAAATATGGAAGCTGTTAGAGGAAGTGCACCTCTACAATTAAAACCATTACTATGTACTCCAAATCCAACGCCAGCATCAGATTTGGAGCCATCAGTATACATAAAAGTCGATCCCCTATGTTCTGCAACATGTTCCATAAAAAGAGACCTGGATTCTAAGTCAGTCATATTCTTCTTAACTCCAATAAAGTATTTACAAAAAGATACCTCTGGTAATTTCCATGGAGGCGTTGATGATACCTTGAATGGAAGCACCTTAATTATGATCATATCAAGACTGTTTAATAATTGTTTCACCCTAAAGCCATAAGGTTGAGGAGATTTTGGGTGCAACTGAAAGTATGTTGAATGCCTTAAAAGGCTTGCAGTCTGAAAGGCTAAAGAATTAGGAAGTCTTTGCAATCTAAACCAATACCGAATAATAGAAGACATTCGGTAAAGGTCTAGAGGCAACTCTCCAGCATCAACAAGGAGACTTGGGATAGGCGATGTCCCAAACGCTCCTTTGGGCTATCTAATACCAGCATGATGTATTGAATCTAGTATTTTTAACCGGCTTGGAGTGGCTGAAGAGCGTATTTCACATATATAACTAATTTTGGAAAAAATCAAGGCCTTGTATAATTTTAGAATAGTATTGCGGTTTGCCCCCATGATGTATGGGACAATACTTTTAAAAGATTCAGAGCCTCAAGATATTTAGCTTTTAATGCTTTTAAGTGAGAAACCCATGTAAGCCTACAATCAAATATCAAATAAAAAAATTTAGCTTCCCTTACACATGGGATCCGTTAACCTTTAATGTATATATCCGGGTCTGGATGTACTCCCTGGATACGACAGAAATGGACAATAGTAGTTTTACTTGTCGAGAACTTAAATCCATTCATATCGGCCCACGGGAAAATTTTTTTAATGGAGAGTTGTATTTTTCTCTCAACCATTGCCATTCTAGCTCCAGCAAATGATATGGAGAGATCATCCACAAATAATGTTGAGAGAACATCCCGGGAAATGACTGAGAATATCCCATTAATTGCTAGTACAAACAGGGTTACACTCAGCACACTCCCCTGAGGAACTCCTTCCAATATTTAGATGTAAACAAGTCTGTATATGACCTAATACCTATGTGATTGACGCTTAATAAATCTTTTTATATTCTTGCTAAGTGCATTCCTTTCCATAAAATAACGTTTCGTAGTATTGCATTTCCTCTGTGCATTAATAGCATAAAGGGGATACATATTACAATTTCCTTTAGTTGAATGTTATTCCCCTTTCCTTCAGCCACAATATGTAGTGATGCTTAGGCATGAATTTTCCCTCTCGTTTTTCAAAGGTTACAAAATACCTTTTGAACTACGGAATTGTACTTGTTATCCTTAAACCTCTTTTGAATATGATCAAATACAATATCCCATTACTGATTGAATTATCAAAGATGAGTCAAATATTTTTAACTTTTCTCTTGCTATTCCGTATTATTTTACATAATTTAAGATAAGAGTAGCCAATTTTGTTATTTATCTCTTATTGTGAACTTATTAAAGGGTGTTGAAGGCTTGGACCTGAATTGGCAAACTTGTCTTTGCCGCCAAATGCCAGCTGGCAAGTTCCTTCTCTTGCTAGAGATGAAACTACCAAACAATCATAATCTTTATTTCTTTATATTTGTTATAATTTTTTTAAGTTTTTGTATTCAACACTAGTGTTACTTTAAACTAAGTAGTTCTTGGTGTTCTCCAAGTGGTCGAATCTAAGACGGCTATTACTCCACCGTCACCAAAACAGGTTTGGAAAGCAAGTGGTATTTTCACTCCAACGAAAGCTATGAAAATATTAGAGGGGGATTTGTTTCCTTTTCAATATATATTCAGAGAGTTTATTGGATTACTTAGGCTAAGATTTTTTTTACGTAAACACATACTTATATAACCTATAAGTTTATGTACATACACACATACATGCATATATATATATATATATATATATATATATATATATATAGATAGATAGATACAATATAATAAATATATATACATATATATATGTATATATTTATATATGTGTGTGTATGTATATATATATATATATATATAGATAGATAGATAGATAGATAGATACAATATAATAGATATGTATATATATATATATATATATATATCAATGAGATAGCGTTAGTCTTGCATTCACAAGGTACTTAATTCAATCTTGGTCCACCACCCACCATTCAATCCAGCTCCGAATGGTTACCATCGTTAGCAAGGGTAAAAAAAAGTTCATGGAGCTTGCATTCTCATCGATAAGGACCTGGGAAGAGGATGGTTCTTCTAATGCCTGTGCCATCCCTTCTCGAATGGAAAACAGGCATGTATACACATACACACACACACACACACACACACACATATATATATATATATATATATATATATATATATATATATATATATATATATATATATATATATATAGTGTGTGTGTATTGGTCATGTATGTGCACATGAGAAGGAATTACGAGGTATAAAAATACCAATCATTTGTTCCATTGTATACTAAATATTATATGTAATTAGAATTCTATTTTCGTGTAGCTTAGGGCACTAATTGCATAATATTCCAAGTTTACGTGTATGATAATGTTATATATTTATACATTACTTCAGGACATTTTGACTCATTTTCGTTCAAGTTTTTTTAGTATAAATATGAAAGAAACGTTAAAGAAACATGCAGCTAACCGTTATGCGAAGGGTTCTGGGCACAGGTTTTAGCTAACCACTAAATACGTGAATTGATATTATATTTGTCATAATCTATTCTAGATGCAAGTAATGTTTATGTATAAGCACGTGAAAGTATAAGATATTGACGTTTGATACATGAAAATTAGATTTTACCAGATAATCCATCACACTTCAGTTACACAGCCTCGCACAGTTCACATAGGAAAAATATCTTGAATAGCTGATTCATTCCAGTTAGCTCAATCCGAACATAATTTATGAGGAACTCAAACGTGAAAGACGCAAAAACTGTTAACTCCCCTGATTGATTGATTCAAAGTTTTCAGGCATCCTGACACCTTAGGTCATTGACGAGACTCCCCTGAACATAAGTATGTACCTGCATATATTACGATTATTGCCACACAATGTCTTGTAGCATTAAGACGCAACTATACGTATAGACCAGTCAATAAAAGTACTATTGTACCTTCAGTATTTTCATATTTCTAAAACGGTTATCAATATGACTAATACGTCTCTCTCTCTCTCTCTCTCTCTCTCTCTCTCTCTCTCTCTCTCTCTCTCTCTCTCTCTCTCTCTCTCGCTCTGGGTGCAGACAATAAACCTGACGTAGTTCGATGTCTATCAAAGAGATATCAAGCAGACCTCATCAAAAGCACGTTGTTCATTAACTTCCATAGAGGTTCAATTGGGGGATACGCCCCTTGTTCCTTTCATTACAACCTCGAATGACACTTGAGGAAAATTAATTTATGAAATCGAATGGGAAATTACGCTTCTCGCTTGCAGGAAAGAGTGGAAGGCGGTTTTGCAAAATTTATATAAAATTTTGTAGTTTGGCTTTACTACCTCAGTGTTGGAAGATTTTTATTGCAAAGTACAACTACTGTGTGCGAATACCGTGAAAAATTCAGTTGTATTCGCCAGTTTTAATGTTATGAAGATAGAAGATAACATTTATGGATTTTGCTTTGTTTCTTTTGTTACAAACATAGTAAATCAAACGTGATAGAAGGGAAATTTAATAGAGTATACTTAAGGAGGGTGGGTGGGTGTTCTGTGTGCACGAACACTATGTTTATAAAAACCGCGGAAGTTGGAAAAAAGTGTATTAGTAGTACTTAGATTTTCCCCTCACATTCCCTCCTTTGCTCTCGTCTCTTACTCCCCGGTTTTTATTTATTCCTCCCGTGATGTTTCTTTAGATATAAGATTTCCTTCATCAGCTTCAGGGTAAGAAACTCCATTCTTGAACAAGTTAGGCTGAAGGAGTATTAAAAGAGCAGGACTTTGCAGAATGCGTTATGTTTCTAAGTTAAATGGACAAGTCTTCTTTCAATTTAATTAATTTCCATGACTTTCTCTAATATTTTGTTTTATCTAAGGATATAACTATTTTAGTATTTTTTTTTTAATTTGAGATAGACTTGATATATTTTTCTTTATTTTCTGTCCTCCATATGCAAAGATCTTTTACCCCGTTCATAACCACTCGTAGATATGATATTGTTGTTTGTATATATACTTGTCAGGCCCTCCCAGAAGCTTTCGACCAACCCAGTCTCCGACTGTCTTATAGGGACTTTGGAACGGTATTTAATTGGTGAAGCAAAATTGCCATTTGATTAAAGTGATTTTGCTTTGATGATATTCATCCAAAGATTTAGATATGAACATAACTTATTATTTTTATCGGAGAATATTTTCCTTTTTACTTTCCTAAATTTCTATTTTTTTTTTTTTTTTTTTTTTTGGCAAAGGTAATTTATTTTCAAATCCATGAGTGAAGTTAGCTAAGCTTCTCTGATGGTTTCCAGGTAGAAAGATTCTCTGTGCTATGAGGGAACAAAGCTTTCCCTTTGTTCTCCTTTCCATTAATTGAGAAGGAACATAATTTATGCACCCGGGAAGGGTGTGGCTTTTCTTGATGAAAAGTTTCTCATCTCCAAATCCCAATGGTAATTAGGGGTAATAATTGAATATATCCAGCGGATAATTATGATTATTTATATCTGTTATTATTCTGAATCTTGTCCTTTACAAAAGAAGTTTCTTAGTGAAGTGACTAGTTTTTACTTGAATTGGAGTTACATTTTCATTGGGGAAACATCTTATCGCCTTAAAGTTGACTATCGTTACTGATTAAGATGTTATTGTTACCTTTCCCAACGAAGTTGGAAGGAGGATGTTTTCACCCCTGTTTGTCGGAGTAGCAAGAGAAAAGAAGAGACTTGATCCAGTTAAGAATATTATTTAACTCATCTTTGATAATCTAATCAGTAACAGGATACTGTATTTGATCATATTTCAAAGATGTTTAATAATAACGAAACAATTCCGTAGTTCAAAAGGTTTTTTGTAACCTTTGAAAAACGAGAGGGAAATTTCATGCTCAAGTTTCGCTACATATTATGGCTAAAAGAAAAGGGAATTACATTCAACTAAAGGAAATTGTAATGTGTATCCCTTTATGCTAATAATGCAGAGGAGATGCAATACTACAAAACACCTCTTAATGAATGGAATTTATTTTACATAAATATAAAAAAATTTAGACTAAGCGTCAATCACATAGGAATACGGTATTAGGTATTCAAACATATTTACTCTAAATATTGGAATATTTAAGAAATGTTAGAAAAATACAAAAGAAAAACTAAATTTGCATACATATTGGACCAGCTCAGTAAATATACGTAAATAACCACTGCCAGGAATATGAGGGAATTTAACTTGGCCATTTAAGAAAACTGTAATCTTTCACGCCCCTCGGCACATAAGTTTTGGAAGGGAAACGAAAACTAATTAAACAAATAACATTTGAAAAAGCTGAAAATTAATATATGAGAGAAGTTAAATATATCTGGCATAAACATAAATCCGAAAATACAATTAAACAGAACGAATAGAAATACTCCGTAGAGATTGCAAAAAAAAAAAAAAAAAAAAAGTAGGGGAAGGAAGAGAAGATGATGGATTGACGAGCTAAGAAAGATTCCCCGTGTAGTCTGGCATTGAAAGACCATGAACAGACGCAAGTAGGAGGACATATCTGAGGCATTTGTTCTGTAGTGAAATGGTAACGGCTGCTGATGAAGATGTAAATACTTGAATTATTATTATTATTATTATTATTATTATTATTTTTACTTTCTAAGCTACAATCCTTGTTGGAAAAGCAGAATGCTATAAGCCTAGGGGCTCCAACAGGGAAAAAAGCCCAGTGAGGAAAGGAAACAAGGAAAAATAAAAATAAAAACTTAAACACGAGGAAGAGAAATAAGATTGAACAGTGTGGCCGAGTGTACCCTCAAGTAAGAAAACTCAAACCTAAGACAGTGGAAGACCATGGTACAGAGGTGATGTCACTACCCAAGACTAGAGAACAATGGTTTGATTTTGGAGCGTCCTTCTAGAAGAGATGCCTACCATGGGTAGTAGGTTGGCCAGGGCACCAGCCACCCGTTGAGATACTACCACTAGAGAGTTATGGGGTCCTTTGACTCGCCAGACAGTACTACATTGGATCCTTCTCTTTGGTTGCGGTTCACATTCCCTTTGCCTACACAGACACCGAATAGTCTGGCTTAATTCTTTACAGATTATCCTCTATCCTCATACACCTGACAACACTGAGATTACCAAACAATTCTTCATCAAAGGGGTTAACTACTGCACTGTAATTGCTCCGTGGCTACTTTCTTCTTGGTAAGGGTAGAAGAGACACTTTAGCTATGGTAGGCAGCTCTTCCAGGAGAAGGACACTCCAAAATCAAACCATTGTTCTCTAGTCTTGGGTAGTTCCATAGCCTCTGTACCATTGTCTTCCACTCTCTTGGGTTCGAGTTCTCTTGCTTGGGGTACAGTCGGGCACACTATTCTATCTAATTTCTCTTCCTCTTGTTTTGTTAAAGTTTTTAAAGTTTATATAGGAGATATTTATTTTAATATTCTTAAAATATTTATTTTTTCCTTTTTTCCTTTCCTCAGTGGGCTATTTTCCCTGTTGGACCCCCTGGGCTTATAGCATTCTGCTTTTCCAACTACGGTTGTAGCTTAGCAATTAATAATAATAATAATAATAATAATAATAATAGGTTAAGTGTCTTCTACCCTTACCAAGAGGAAAGTAGCCGCTGAACAATTACAGTGCAGTAACCCTTAAGGTGAAGAAGAATTATTTGGTAATCTCCGTGTTGTCAGGTGTATGAGGACAGGAGAATATGTAAAGAATAGGCCAGACTATTCGGTGTGTGTGTGTGTGTGTGTGAGTGTGTGTAGCAAAGGGAAAATGGCCGTTTACCAGAGAGAAGGATCCAATGTAGTACTGTCTGGCCAGTCAAAAGACCCCACAACTCTCTAGCGGTAGTATCTTACATGGCAATGATCAAGGTTGGTAGGGAACTTAATGTGATGAATAATGCAGAGTCGATTCGTACATCTTTATAACGCTTTAAACATTTTGAGGTCTTCCCCAACCAATAGATAAACAAATCCTTTAGGCCAAAACTTTCAGCCGATAAAGGGTACACTCGGGCACGCTGTTCTGTCTTGTTTCTCTTCCACTTGTTTTGTTAAAGTTTTTATAGTTTATATAGAAAATATTTATTTTAATGATACTTTTCTTAAAATATTTTATTTTTCCTGTTTCTTTTCCTTAATGGGCTATTTTCCCTGGTGGGGCCCCCGGGCTTATAGCATCCTGCTTTTCCAACTAGGGTTGTAGCCTAGCAAATAATAATAATAATAATGATAAAGAATAAGCCTTAAAGTGAATGCTGTATCTTCCCACCGTCTCATAAAAACATACAATAATGATAATAATCATAATTACAATCATTACTATTGTTATGATTTTTATCATCATTAGAATTTAATATGATCAACTATTTTTTTTAAAATTACAAACAAAGAAATAGCATAGTCTATTAAAGTGAAACCATTTTTCTTAATTTAACGTGAAAAACATACCTTTTTCAAAGGAAAAGGTTTCCCTCATCATCACGTAGAACATAAAAGGTTTCCCACTACAATAACTATAAAAACCGAAATAAAGATAAAATTTTAAGGAAAGTAAGAAACTAATTAGGGAATGAGAGAGAGAGAGAGAGAGAGAGAGAGAGAGAGAGAGAGAGAGAGAGAGAGAGAGAGAGAGAGAGACCTTCCAACTTCTAATACTTGAACATTAAATTTTACTCTGATTTGCGTGTATTGGCAGGAATAAAATTCGATATCACACTCCGATAGGACGTTATATTAGGGATTTATTTACCACAATTACTTGCAGAAAGGTAGTCATAAAAATATACCCTTTAAAAGTATGGCCTTTCTATAAGATATATTTAGGTAGATTTGTAACTAGTGCTACGTTGGACACATATATAATGAAGTTATTTGGATTTGACGTTGGAAGCAGGCTTCAAGAGGGACTCGAATACAGCAATACCTGAGGTGGTTGTATAAATGAGGAACATATGTTGCTGCCCCTTTTCCTAACAATACAATGTCCACAAACGAAGGAATGGGATTAACATCAGTGGCCAAGGATGCCAGATAACTTCAAATAATTCATTCATTCATTCATTCATCAGTGGCCAAGGCAACCTCTGGCGTAAAGCAGTTGCAGTGTTGATTTTAAAAACTAATAATCTGTGGCTGTTTATCCTAATGTGACTCATCCATCACGCTAATGGTTTTACTTATCGGGTTGCCACACTGTATTTAAAGGACAGCCGAATATTTCGAGATTCCAGATTTAATAACACCATTCTCATATTTGTCGTCAATTTCTAACTTGTAGAAATCAGATCTGATAATAATTCGATAATAATTTGATCATCAATTTACAGCTTCTTTATTCATGAAGTTTTATTCAAATCCTTCACCACGGATATTTTCGTTGCTGAAAAAACCGTTAACAATTTTGATATTGATATCCAAACGCAAAACCTTCGAGTAAATTTACAAGGAAATTGTTGCAAAAACTGTGGGTAAACACTGGTGTGTTTATACGTAACGAGAAAATGATGCAAAAGAACAGATT
>NC_090727.1:17715558-17718058 GCF_036898095.1 Palaemon carinicauda | reverse complement strand
AAGGTTTTGTGTGTTAATGATTGTCGTACTTTAGTTCATCTGATATGAGATACGGTTGTCTTTCACGTCAGATATTGCAGGATAGAAGCTATGCTGTTAACTGCCGTCATAGTTCACGGGAACATTTGAATATTCATGCCACGGTAACCAGAGCATTAATATGTAAATACAGCTTTCAGTCTGTATATATCTGGGTGCATGGACAATACATTTTTGTTATAATTTCACGGCTTTCAGAAATTTTCTCTGTTTCTCTACCCAAGACATTTTCTATCAGATTGCTCTGGATCTATAGACGAATATAAAGTAAGGTCTTTGAAATCTTTAATCTGAATAAAAAATTTATTTTTCATTAATCGTTTCTAGATTGCTTCTTCATATTAAATGTCTGACCATGTATTACGTTAAAGGATTACGTTGGTAGAACTCAAAAGCCCTTCGATTAGGAATCTTCACTCTTAATATGAAGTTTGTACCTTTGGATGCCAGAAATATATGCAGTATTGCACATTGCCTGAGGAGACTTGTGGACTATGTTTATTAACACAGAAGGCAGCATTCAGTTTGTAAAATTAATTCCTTATATTTTATATCTATATTTTACTAATATTTTGGGCAGGAACTTACGGTCTGTTAAATGTCCTATTCCCGTTCCAGATATTGATCTCTGACATCGTCATGACTCAATTAATTCGTTATGTATGTTGCATAAGATTTTTCATAATTCTGACCATCCTTTACATTCAGATCTTCCCGGACAGTTCAATCCTGATCGTAACACTTAGCATACAGTTAATTCTAATATTCAGGCCTTGTCTATCAGGAGGCTCAATACTGTACAGTATTCTAGAATTTTTATTCCAGCTGTAACCAAGTTGTGGAATGATCTTCCTAATCGGGTAGTTAAATCGGTAGAACTTCAAAAGTTCAGACTTGCAGCAAATGTTTTATGTTGAAATGGCTGTCATAATTCTTTTTATAGGTTATATATGAAATAGAGGTTTTGACGTTGTTACTGTTTTTAGAATATTTTATTTTAATTTTTCATTATATCTCATATATCGTTTCTTTATTTCCTTTCGTCACTGGGCTACTTTTCCCTGTTGGAGCCCGTGAACCTATAGCATCTTGCTTTTCCAACCAGGGTTGTAGCGTAGCTAGTAATAATATTTATATATATATATATATATATATATATATATATATATATATATATATATATATATATATATATATAATGTAACACCTGATAGCAAGTTAAAACTAATTTCTTTTCTCGTCATATCGTTAAAGTAAATACAGTAAAGGAGAGAAAAAAAAAAATAGAAAAAACTCGTTTGCCTTTGGCAGGAAAGAAATCTGGTACTGATTAGCGAGACTGAAACACTGATGTTGCTTCCTGTAGAGAGGGCGTAGCACGTCATCTTTAACCTTTTCTTTTCCTATCAAGTAAAGACTATAATTCTCTTCCGTATCCTCGCCGAGAAAGGATAAAAAGGACCTCTAGGAGTACCCCATCCAATCCTTAGTAAGAAATGTTGACTGAGGCTTGAGTAGCTGATGCGTCAAGGGACAAAGATAACGGAAATTTAGGGGGACCTTCTCGCTTAGAACTGAAAAGTAGGATTTTATTTTCCTGTACTGTATGTAAAGAGAATTATTGCACTCTTTATCTTAGGACCACATACGGATTAAAGCTAGTGAACTAGATTTAATGAACTAAGAAAAGGCATAGGTAGAGCATTGATTAATTTTTACAGCCACTCCTTTAGTGTTGTTAATTAACGACAGTCATATATGTTTCTTAGTGTGTATTGGGTCTTTTACCGATTTTGGTTCCATAGCAATTAGAAATGGGGTTTCCATCTGTCAGTTTCGATGATATCCATTATTATTATTATTATTATTATTATTATTATTATTATTGTTATTATTATTGTTGTTATTATTATTATTATTAGAGTTGGGTGTTGATAACATGATTTGTCTTGAAAAAACACTTATGGAAACTTTCATTGCCATTATTGGCACCCGCTTATGATATGAAAGTATCTTGTAGCTTTATTTAAGTAAAAGTGTATGTATGTATGTATATATATATATATATATATATATATATATATATATATATATATATATATATATATATATGACATTGACTGATTAACCTTGAAATAATTTTATACATTTATTTCAATAATGGAATTGCCATCTTTTATCAAAAACTTCTGGGAGATTTTGAAACCCTCTCATATCTTCGTAACGTGAAGTCATGTTTAATTGGAGACAAGATCGCTCGTTTGTGAAAGAAAACTGTTTTACAAAGTGTTCAAGTAATTGAACGTCATCATAAAATGCTAATTATTTTGTATTTCAAGTTTTTGAGATGTATCACTAGTGAACATCCAAGCTCGGATTAACAGCTGGAATGAGAATCGGTCGACAAGTTTTTCTTCTTTTTGCAGTTTGTGTTAAATTGATTATGAAATCAATTGGAAAA
>NC_090727.1:17685558-17713058 GCF_036898095.1 Palaemon carinicauda | reverse complement strand
AAGAGATAGCAAGCTGAAATAGATTTATATTATCAGTGTAGGGGAGAGCGAGAGAAAAAAAGAAAATACATTTACAGTGCACGGGCGTGTGTGAAACACGTGCGTTTACACACATATATTTCTATAATTGCGGGTTTTGCTTTGCCTAAATATTTCCCCACTGATGTTGACATTTGTTATTCCCGTGTTACCGTCAAAGGTCTTATAATATAAAGAGATCACAACACCTTATATCGTTCTCCTCATTACCCTGTCACGACATGTGTAAATTATTTCTGCCTTTTTGAAATAGATTTCATGGCTTTTCTCCCAAGTGTGTTGAACTATGGCAATATAATAGCTCCCTGTTCTGCAAGCTGCAACTTACTCTCTTTTTCTCTCTTTCCAACGCGGCCGCTCTCCAGGATATAGCATTCCTCGCAATCCTTACATGGAGTTACATATACCCCTATCTAACTCTCTTCTTTACCAGGGTTGTTATTCATCATTTTCTTTCTTAGGCTATTCTATTCTCATATTGAAATGCGATATTATATCCATGTTTCTCTTTTCACAAACCATTAGAGGAATTGGCGAGTTCTTTGTTGTACGGAAGCAGAAGAGAAGTTTGATATTCATACTTGTCATTTTTGTCAGGGGAACGAAAGTTTATCTTCTTTGCTTTTGTGAGACAATTTTCTATTAAATATTTAGGGTAACATAAGTTCCTAAAGCTTTGTATTAAAAATTCAATCTCTTTATCAATATAAATAAGGTCACGTAGGCGATATGCATGGAGAAACAGATTTATTAAAACATATGATTTAACTTTAGCATCATGATATGAAAAGAAATAAATAGTATCGATGAACTATTAAATCGAGATAGGGTGACTGATTGTCTGTTTCTCTTCCAACAATAGATTTTATAGAGGGTACATGTCCATCCATTAAATCTAAAAATCTTCCAATAACGTCTTCATCATGTTTGTATACAGTAAAAGGATCATTCACATACCGTACACAAATTTATGGTTTTATTTCTCTAGGTAATTTGACAATCTACCTCTAAAAACAACTCCATACATAGGTTAGCCAGAATTGGGGAAAGGAAAACCCCATTGAGACTCATTTTTTATATAGATTCTACAGATATCTTAATTCGCAGAACTTACCAATAAGTAATAATTCTTAAAAACCTTTGTCGTGGCCATCTTGCATTTACCACTGCCAGTCTGCAAAACTATCAGAGTATCCTGCCGCATACCCGAGAATTACTATTGTAAATCATCTTTCACTACATTTGCCGTTTCATTAACTTTCATTCTTCTAGGAAATTGGGTCTTATTTCAAAGCAAAAATTCTTCTTCACCGGGGAAGAGAGTGTTTTATCGTTCATCATCCTCTGTATTTTTTTTATCTTTCCATCTTTGCAAAATGCGCAAAACTGCTACCATTTATTTTTTTCTTCATATATTAGATTTATCTTCTATTTTTTTTTTGTGTGTAAACCAGATCAAGTCTAAATATGTCTTTTGTTCGTATTAGCTCATTTAGTTTAGTTGTCTGTCATTTAATTTATTTTGATATTCTATTGGAAATATTAGCGACTCGTAATCTGTAAGTCCGGAGTTCAAGATTTGCTCACTGGCTCGATAGTTGTAATTAATTACCACAGCCTTGCCGTCCTTGGATGTTAGTAGGAGTTCGATGGGCAAGGGGACACAGTTCAGTCTTTTGTGTTATCCCTGTTCCAATCTCAGGTGGACTGATTATAAGCCTGCATGTTATATCTAAAGGATAAAGTACGAAAGGGCAATAACCTGTTTCTGCCTCTGCCGCTCGTGAGTGACCTTTAAACCCAAAATACATGGCGTATTCTTGTGAGGTTATTTCTTTGGATAATTTTGTTGTAATCTTTTTCAAAATTATCATCTAGGAGGTTTTATATGTATATAGAACATTTGGGATGCAAGGAGTTCCATGTCTAGACCTTTGCTTTTATTAACCTTCTTCCGTACTTTAGATAATCTATTCCAATATTTCAGTTGCCCCATTTTCTTTTGCCGTTCTTTGATGCATATTCATTATCCGAACTTTAAGTCTGATTATCACTGAAACAAACTTAAACGTAGTTGACTGTGTAGTTTGAATTGTTTTCGCATGTTTGCCTTTTTCATTTGAAGCAGTTATCATTTATTTTCTTTAAATTGCTCTTCCTCCCATTCTAAACATAACAACACCAAACAGTGTTTTTTCATATAACATTCGCATGCTCTATTCTCACCGGTGAAAATTGTGTCCATTTATTTTCTTCTCTTCGTGCAGTTCATCATTTCTTCATAGAAAAGCACCTCAAGTTTAGATACCCTTAGTCCTGCGCTGACTGACCTTTGTGATTAACCATTCCGTCCAAATGTGATCACAATAGCTCCACAATGCATTTCCAATCTCTTTCCTGAAAAGCAACATGCTTTTCAGGAACCACATAACATTCTTTTGACCTTAGACTTCCGATATTTTATTTAGAAATTTAGGTTTGCAAATTACGTCTCTGGGCTCAAACATTCTCTTGATTAAGTTTAAACTTTCCTCATGAACGTTTGGAGTAATTAACACTTAACTAACAGTAACCTTTTTTTACCTGTCTAGAGTGAAATTCAGACAAACAATCTTGTGTATGTGCATGCTTGCGTTTGTGCTAAAACGTATTTATGGGCACAATAATGAAAGTATCCACCTGTGACATTTTTTTTTTTGTGCATAGTATTCTATCCGAGGTAAATGTTAGTTAGAAAGATTGGCTAGAAACCCATATCGGTTTCCCTTCGAGAATTGCTATGATTTTTGTAATAATTTTTCAATCTTCAGAGCAAATTTGGATATCTTATTTGCCTTTCAGCATAGAAACTATATTTGAAAGTTACACCGAACAAAAAATAAAAAATCCACCTTCACGTTTCCCGCCTCCATTCATGTTATTTCACCACTTATTTTATTAACTGATTTTATTTGATGTCTATTTGAAAAATAAAATTCTAAAGACCAAACTCATGTTTCACTTTGTTGATGGTGTTTATATTCCATTTTCAAGTATCTGAGTGTCTGAATGATTCTCCCATTCTTCCTCTTTTTCTTTCTCTCGTCGTGAAAATTAAAACAAATCTTTGACATCGAAAATAACCTCAGATGTCGAATCTCTTCTATTGGGGTGGCTTCTGACTCCCTCATCCATCTAGTAAATACCTTTGGGTCCTCGCCCACTGATTCGATTAGTATACCATTCCACGGAATACTCTATGGGTGCATATCATTGATATGTCGTAGATAATAGCATTAGACCTTGTGGGAATTCATGCACAGACTCCAAGTATGTCGTTATTGAAACCTAATTTTGTCAGTATTTATATATAAATTATATTATGTACTGGTAACTGGACTTCGTTGTCGTTAATTTATGATTTTTTTATGATAGAGGATGCAATTTAATAATTTAATGATGGGCTGATTCACTCCACTGTTAGTTAGTAAAGCTGTTCTTATTCGTCATTTGCTGCGCTATAGAATTTCTTCAATATCGAAGGAAAGTTGTTTCTGAGAGGTCAGATATATACAGTAACTAGTTTAAGGATAAGTGAGCTTAAAAATTCTGTCGGTACAAATATTCTTTGAATAAGCGGAGGAGGGAGATTTGACTTACAAAGTTGAAATATATTTTCTTTGATTCTCTTTTCTTAATATTTTTGTATTGGGGTATGATTGAAATTATTGTTCCTTTTACTCTTAGTATTGTTATTTTGAAAATTATCATTGGAAAGTACGCAAAAATAACATTTAAGACTTGAAGTAACTTAGGAAGGAATTACAATAAAAATCTGCCATATATTTTTCAATAAATCACATTTGTTCTGACTGACCAGGAGCTGGTTCACAGTTATATAATGACAATAACGTTCCCTCCAATAGTTTTCGGAACGAGTCGTAGAAATTATGAATGGGCAGACACATTGCCCAATGTGCATCTTTCATGTCTGAGAATCCTTTTCTTTAGGCAAGAGCACGTTCGTGAACGTTACAGGGACGACACCAGAAGAGGCATGAACGGGCAAGCTTTGGCTTCTGAATCACCAGTTGGCTCATGATTCAAGGGACATTTTTATGGCTTGCGTAAAAATAATTGGATTAATATGGAAGCCATGAAGCATATTGTGTTTCCGGGAATATGTCATGATCGTTACTTAATTTGTGAAGGGTCCATTCCTTGATTAGTCAAAACAAGTTTGAAACTATCAGGGAGTGTATGGAAGTGATAATTAGGTTTTATTCATTCATATTCTTATATCGATAAACTTGATACTAGTTCTTTTTTTATTATTAGTTATTGCGTCTACTTATTAGAAATGTCACGAATCAAAATAATAGATCAAGGAATAGACGTATTTTCCATGAATTTTAATCTTGAATTTTGAAATGAGTGTTAGACCTTTTGACCGCACTAGGTTCTGCATAATGATAAGCTAATGAATGTTGAGCTTATTATGAATTCTAGCGTTTTATGTCTTTAAAAAATTGAACGCAATGCAACTGTAGAGATGTTGTGGGCAATTGGAATTTCGAGGAATAATTTTTTTTACTCATGTAGAGGTGTTAAACATTTAATCATGATATGAAAATTTCCTGCTTAATAACTTTTAGATGATATCCTTTTACGATATCAACGGAATATATACTCTGCACATCACTAGTTTTTCTTTTCAAGTAGTTTTCGTAGCGTGAAAGGATGACTGATTTGTAAATCCGTCAAGTGAATTCTTTTTAGATTGTTTCTTAGTTTCTAACTAAACACCTTTTTCACATTATTTGTAATGAAATATTTTCTGTCTAATTTGATATCTTCATTGGAAATAAATTGTCTCAATTTTTCATTGCCATAATCAATTGGATAAATTTGACTTTTATGTTGTTTGTAAGTTTCAGATTTTTTTTTTTTTTTATGTTTAAGTTTTGGACAGGGTCTTTACCTCGTGAAATTATTTTCGCGTAGAACATACAGTACTTGAATATTCAAAATAATATTATCCTATTAATCCCTTTACTCCTATTTCAACGAATCTGTTTCATCCCAGCTTCTTACTCGTCACTAAAGGACATATAAATGATAAAAAAACCAAGTTTTGATTGCAATCTTTTGCCTTTAAATTTTCAAATGAATCTCGTCTATTTTCATTATATATCTCTAGACTAAATTAGTATGGCTCTGTGCCGAAACATCGTGTATGACAATATATCATTTCAATAATTATATGAAATTTAAATGATTTCGGACGTATTGTCTCATCTCAACATTATATCGAAATTCCATTAACGTTCGGTGTAACGAAGAGAGGGTATGATGTTATGGCCAACTCTGCTTCGAGTCTAATTTTTATTACAATGAACTTGGAAGGTATTTTGAATTAAACATGCATGAATTGATGTGTGTGTGTGTATGTGTAGTTGAGAGAGAGAGAGAGAGAGAGAGAGAGAGAGAGAGAGAGAGAGAGAGAGAGAGAGAGAGAGAGAGAGAGGTTGCAACATACTAATTATAATGTATTTTTTTCATGATCAGCGTTAATGCCCTCTCATAATTGTGATAATACTGAGATTTGTGGAATTTCTTAAAATGGTAACAAATAATGCGCAAAACTCTGAGCTTTATATAAAATACATACTGGTTAACTACTAAGGGTGGTATAAAATGTTCATATAGAACATAAAACTGAATGAAAAAGTATGTTCATTATAGCTTGAGTTGAGCAAATATAGCAGTGTAAATTGTAAATGTAAATTCCACGTGTTTTTTTTTTTTTTTTTTTTTTTTTTTTTTTGCCAGAAGTCATATTACAGTCAGTAAAGTGTCTGAAAGCGCTATCGATCCATTCATAAAATTAATGATTAATGTAAGAAATAAATAACTATCTTTACGATATTTTGTCCTGCGTCTCCTATCTCAATATGAAATCCGAGATTTGTCAAATCTGTCTTAAAGAAACGCGAAGATATTGAAGAGTATATATATATATATATATATATATATATATATATATATATATATATATATATATATATATATATATATATATAAAACTATCGAAAATGTTATTTCTATGAATCTGTAACTTGGAAATACCATTAAATCTTTCGGTCCCTTTGAGGAATGTTTGTGTTTTATATTCACATGGTTGATAGAGAGAGAGAGAGAGAGAGAGAGAGAGAGAGAGAGAGAGAGAGAGAGAGAGAGAGAGAGAGAGAGACCTTTCAATATACAGTAGATTAAACAAAATGTGAGGAGTTTCAGTTGAGTTATTCTTTTGACGTGTGTTGGAGATTGTTGGTCCAAAATTGGCGTTGGACGGCCGATTGTTTATTCACTTGGGAGAGCTTGTGTGTTTGTTTGTTCATGCGCAAAATTTCTGAAAAATTATTCATGGACTACCAACGTGAATTATAAATTTTTAAATAAATGGGTATAGATTTTAAATTTATTTTTTAATGCTTGTAGTTTTTAAGAGTGGAGATTTTTTGTTGGAACTGTTTTCGTGTTCTGATCTGATGAAAATTAAAAAAAGATAAAACACTGAAAGAGCTTCATGACATTCTGAGCTCTTCGGTGTTAAAACACTAGTTTTCTTTTTCTTCAAAAACCACAAATGCATTTTCCGGCGGTAGTTTTCAACCGCATGGAATCCCTTCAGTAGGGTGAAAAAGAATGTAGAAATTGAAGAAAAAAGAATGAACGGGACGGAAATAAGAAAAAAAGTTATATATATATATATATATATATATATATATATATATATATATATATATATATATATATATATATATATATATATATATATATATATATATATATATATATATATATATATATAATGTGTGTGTGTGAACGTAAAACTAGTGATAGTAACTTACTACATATTAAATAATTTTATAATCACAAAAATATTTCGAACACTGGAATACGTTAATTTTCTTCTTATAAGAAAAATCTTTGATATTTATAAATTGTATAAATTTTGGTTACATCAGCTAGATTTTTTTCTTCCTTTGGCTAAAACCCAGCGGTGGATAAATATAACCAAACGGTATTTTCAATTAAACCAAAGTTTGGCGTATCCAGGTGACGACGGTTAGATAGTAACAGTCGCTTTACATGTCATCTGTCTGTAAAATAACAATTCAATTGAAGAATTAGATGCTATTATGGGTTTATAATACTAGGCATAGCAAAGAATAAAAGGAAAAGATTGCCATAAATGTAAAACGAGGAAACGGATCTAAGCGAAGGGATTTATTAGGACATAACACGACTGTTATTAATACACTCCCTTATGGTCTTTGTTGACGTTTCTAAAAAATGTAAAACTATTGAAAGACGAAATATGCTGTATTAACAATTAAGAGAAAATTACCATTACATTTCGAACTTTTTAATGTACTGTCTTCCCTTTTTCTCATCCATTGCTTTTTGGGGGGTCAAATCCCGCTATTTATTTCTTATTACATCTATAAGTCAGTAGATTTTTTTTCTAGTATGGTGAAATGCTTGGATACAGTCTCGTTATAACGTTTGAGGAAAGCAATTATTTGACTTGAGGGGAGTGGAAAATTAATGATACAAAAATGCAACCTGTGGTTAACATCGGCACTACATCTAGAATTTCGGATTCTGATGAAGTTAAGGGTATTAGTCGTCTACCAAGTAAGCTTTTTGGAGTAATAAGGTGAAACCTTACCCCTTCCCCAATCAGAAACGTTTTGACTTTCTCTTTGGATATGATGCCATGCAGTAAGATTGTGATTCGCCATGCAATGATACTTAAATGCAATAGACAACTTGAGAAATTACAAAACATAATAAACAGAGGAGCAAGACTGATAAAAAGTGTCCCACCTCGAGAAAGGATCACTCCTATACTAATTGATTTATATAGTCTGCCTATTAAAGCGAGAATTGAATTTAAAATATATAAAATAACCCATCAAAATATCAGAACCGGACGCCCAAAATGTCTTAAGAGACTTGCTGCATATTGTGCAGCCAACAAATTGTGTTGACACGAGAATAGTTACAGATGGCTCTAGAGCCTTTAAATATGCAGCCCAGATTATACAATAAGCTCTTACGAGACATCCGAGAGATTGAAGATATTAAGGCTTTCAAGAGGAAACTGAAGACTTTCTTGTTCTGTGAGTGCTTCGATAGTGACGATTTAACAAGTAACGAGCAATGTGCGGTGTGAAATGTTGAATGCTTTCGAACAAACATGATAAAATGACTGCGAAGGTCTTGTAGAGGGTAGGGTTTCCCTGCTGTATAGGACCAGAAAAATAGCCCTTAAAGTAAAGTTAATTAATATGAATTTTGTAGGAGAGAGATAGATAACTTGTAAAATCCAAATGACCAGCCAGGTTCAAAATGTGAAATTGAAACTTCAAAAGTTCAAACTAGCGGCGAATATTTTTATGTTGAAGAACCTGACACGAGTGTCTTCATAGTTTATATATGACATCTATTTTCACGTTAATACTGATCTTAAGATATTTTATATTCTTCACTCTTCACCTTTCATGTAAATCTTATTCATTCCTTTTTTCCAATCCTCACTGGGCTATTTTTCCCTGTTGGAGCCCTTGTGATCATAGCTTCCTGCTTTTTCAATAAGGGTTGTAGCTTGGCTAGCAATAATGATAGTGTTTTAATAAAAACCAATTCGTTTAAACGATCAGTTCAGATTTTCTGCGAAAATTCAAATAATTTTTATTCTTAATACCGAGTATGAAATCATATCCTTTTCCCCTGAGATGATAAGTTGAAAGGAATGGGAGATGGAAGGTATATTCGATATGTCACTTTAATTGAACTGTCAAAAGAAGGCTCATCTAAGCATATGGACTGAACAGCTCACAATTAGAGGAACATTGTCATTCTAAAGTTCTGCAAACAAACAACCGGGGGCAATATTACATATATTCTATGGCAGCTGATAAGCATAGCAGTCTTATATATCATATAGTAGTAAAGATACCATAAACTATAATATATGATATTCTGCAGTACTGTAGTCTCATTATTCTGGAAAGCGGAATTATTCTTTATAACTAAAGTAGGGTTACAATATTTGAAATTTAAGGTTTTCGACGTGTAACTTTTAAGTGCTAAGAAAATTTCTTTAATGGAATGAGACCTCTCTTAGAAATTGCGTTGTGTGGAAGACCAACAAACAAGACAATAGACTGCTATTTATGCTAGAGTTTTTTTTATACTAAAGTTTTCGAAATGTTATTACAAATTACGGAAATAACATCTATTTATTTTAGAATGAACTGACTCCGTTTTCAGTTTGATGTCAAAGAAAAACTCTATTATTAACAATCGAAATAGAGCAAAAAACTATTTGCGTTTATTAAAACCCGCAACGAATCATAAAAAGACTAATGATATTTCCTCATTATTGTTGATGCTCTGTTTCAAAGAGAATCTCGTGACCTACAATTACTGAAAAAAGCACAAAACACCGTATCCCGATGGTAATCATCATGAAAATAATAACGATCATGATTTTAATCCTTTCTTATATTTTTAGGATCTTCATAATTCAAAATTATTCTTCAGGGTATTTTTCATTTTGGTTCGGGAGACATTCGATCATTATAATGATGGCGCAATGACTTGAGAGTAATTTCGAGATAATTATTTACATTTCTGTGTTCGAAATTCCATTGTAAAATTATGCGGGAGGATTTTTCCTGTTTTCCTCAAATCCATTGATAGTTATCCCTTAATGAGTACAGTACAGTTTTGAGGTAATGAGCCTCAACACCCCAAATTACCAGACTTTGCTTTTTTTCTATTTTTTATGTAATAACGAGATCTCTTAATAAATGATTTTCATAGGGAGGCTAACGATTATGGAGTTTTGATTATATTTCGTCATCAATTTCTATGAAAATTAATGAAATATCAAGTGACAAATAACATTACACTGACTATTTTTTCCGTAATGCTTATACTTCTGCCCAGATCAGCGAGATAGTAAACCGTAATATTCGTATTCTTATACTAATTAAACTTGCATGTTTATTTTTTCTCTTTGAAGAGGGAAAGGATGATCTTATTTAAACGCATTCTTATTAGACGTTATAGAACCACCTAACAAAGGGACTTTGTGCTATTGATATTTACATTACACCTCTTTATTTCTTGAATTGATTCAAAATAAAATGAATACCCAGCCATGAAAGTAGTTGCATATTAAGATATTCAAATCTGTTTTTCCTGGTGACAATCATTCTGCGTCTCTCTTATAGTTAAGCATAGTAAATGCCAATTTTTTTCCATTTATTGATAATACAATGCATACCATTTCTTTCTGTCTAAATATCAGCTTTATTTCATATCTGTATTCGTTAATTCATCGTGTTGTACCTCGCGTATCTTACACGCTCGTACACAAACGTTATTGCTTTTTATCTCTCGCTCTCCCACGCGCTGATAATAGAAACATGTTAAAGCTTGCTATTGCATTTTTATACTGTTTGAATTTTGTGTCTTTCTTGCTCTCAACTGTCTGTATAAAAGCTTTTTGTCTTGTTGAATAAAACTCACTTGCATTCATCTCGTCTCTTTATTAGCAATTAACAACCACCATGCACATTGAGTCAATCCAGCGTCGCCAAAGTGCACTTATTTATTTTCTGGAATTGCAAACTATTTCGGGAACCATGAACACCAACCAGAAACTAAACTTTTTATTTTTCAGAGGTAAAGCTGAACAGACGGAATCGGGAATGAGAGAGAGAGAGAGAGAGAGAGAGAGAGAGAGAGAGAGAGAGAGAGAGAGAGAGAGAGAGAGAGAGAGTAAGCATAGACTGCTACTATTAAGGTTTGTTCGCCGACATGCCAGTTCTTTGCACAGAAATTAAACATCATTCCCCGTTCTTTATAATCAATGCTGGAGTTAATCATCGTACAGGAGAACTATATACTCCTCCCCCCCCCTTTTTTTTTTGTCTGTGGTTTAGTATTGGTTCCTGGTAACGTCCAGGCCTGCGAACTTTATGGGTGGACGGGTCATTAGTTCCAGGATGTGATCTGGCACGTTTCATATCGCGGTGGATTCGTATGGACTTTCGCTTAGCTTATTTACTGTATTTCCGGGACCATTATATTTTATTGCTTTTCCGCTTTATCCCTGAGCTCTGAATATTTTGATTTCATTGCCCACAAGTTGCTGAATAAAAAGTTAATCTTGTGCCGAAGAAAAGGTATCCACGATTTATTTTGAAAAAAAAAAAAAAAAAATGAATTTCTTGTATTTCCAGAACAAGAAAAAAAAATTCTACACGTTTTCCATCTTAGCTAGATTCCGTTGATTTATTAGCGATTATTGGTAGGTACGCGTCCAATGGCATCGTCTAAGCCAAATATAGTATTAAGGACGATCTTTGCCGTGCAGTTTACAAAAAGGGATTGGTTGAAACCATCTTGTTCAGAAAATTGATTTAAAAGGCATTCAATGGTTAGGCGTATGGCATTAAATTATACCATAAGTGTTTGGACAGAGTATTGTGAAATAGGTTCTCATTCTGCTATTAAATCGGCGAATTATTTAGATTTTTATTTCCGGTTTTAGTTTTTAAGTTTTTATTTCCTCTTGCAGCATATTTTTTTTTTTTAGTTCTCTTGCAGCATTTTTTATTTCATGTTCTTTTTTTCCTGTGTATTTCCTCTTTTTTTTTTATTTCCTTGGTTATTATTGTTTAATTATTTTTAAACCCATTTTCAGTTTTTTTTTCCTTCATTTATTTTTTTTTCCATTATGTATTTTCTTTTTTTCTTGTAGATTATTATTTCCCATTCTGTAGATTTAGTTTCATTTTCCTTATTGTAGTTTACATTCATTTATTTATTCCCTCTTATATATTCATACATATTGATCTTAGAACGCTTGTCCCTTTTACCTAAATATCAGAGTTCAAGTTTAATCTATTGATTTCGTAACAAGAATTTATTTAATTTTTTTGTCTTAATCTTAATTTGATTAGTTACCTCAATTGAAGAATTATGTACCCAATCTTGTTATTTTTAACTGAAAATAAGAGGTAATTAGTAAGCAATTAATTTCGCATGACCTTTGAGGGGTTTTTATTTTTTGCACTAGTTCCATAAGGAGCCGTTCAAAGCATTTCAGCTACAAAAACTGTTCGGTTTTAAAGTGAATGTTGTTTGTCCAGTTTTTTTTTTTTTTTTTTTTTTTAAAGAAATTACTTAATTTGAAAATTGGTTATAATATTTGTAAGGTAATAGAGATGAAGTAATTATTGAATTGAAAAGGTTTCTGAACAACTCTAGCATGACAGTCCTTTGTAAATAACTTATGTACTTGACAAAAGTATTAATTTTAAAGGCTTGATATTTTGGAAAGCAAATTAAATTATAGTATAGACCAATATGACAATTCTCGATCATGAATAGTCCTGACTGGTGTGTCTTAGATCTTAGTGAAGTAAACATAGTTGACTATTGCATTATCCTTTGCTTAAAGATATAGAAACAATATCTTTCATTTGCACTGTGAAATGATGAGGATTTTACATGAGATACTTATGTTTACGTAAAATAAAAATATATGTTCGAATCCTGAACAGATCAAAATGTAATAGAATTTAAAAAATCAATACTGAATAATTTAATAATTAAAATGTTGGCGAAAAAAAGTCAACATCAGTAACAGTAATTAAAATTACGAACATTATTCAAGAGGTTTCTACATTGTTGCATGCATGTCAATGTTATTTAACTTATGCATTCACTTTTCAATATACAAAGTATATTTTGTAACCTTGAAAAAAGATAGACATCATTGGTAAAAGAAGTAATTTACATTCGTCCCAAGTCAAAGCCAGGTGTTCCCAGCCTTTTTGTTCCCCTTAGGCAATTCCATAGATTCCTATGTACCTCTAAAATTAAGGATGAAAAAGAGTGACAATGAAATTGATATTTCAGTATAATTTTAATCAATCTCATCGCAGATAATATCATGTAATGCGCAGCACTGGCGGTTCTTTGCGGTTCTTTCAGAACCAATGTACCCCCTGAAAACCAATGTACCCCCTGAAGAGTACAAATGTACCACTGGAGGTACATGTACTATAGGTTGGGAACCCTTGCTCGAAACATATTCAATTCATTAGTAATCTGTAATCCGAGTCCATTTGGGACTCATTAGTGATTTCATTAGATTAGCATTACCGAAATGTTCCGAAGCCCTTCACTTAGAATAACATGAAATCCACCCTTCTATTCTCTTATTATTATTATTGTTATTATTATTATTATTATTATTATTATTATTATTATTATTATTATTATTAGTAAAAATAATAATAAAAATAATAATAATAATAATATTACTTTCTAAGCTACAATCCTAGTTGGAAAAGCAGGATGCTATAAGCCCAAGGGCTCCAACAGGGAAAATAGCCCAGTGAGGAAAGAAAATAGGCAAACTACAAGAGAAGTAATGAACAATTAAAATAAAATATTTAAGAAGAGTAACAATATTGAAATAAATCTTTCATACGTAAACTATAAAACGTCGTATAAAAACAAGATAAAGAGAAATAATACCGAATAGTATGCTAGAGTGTACCCTCAAGCAAGAGAACTTCACCCCAAGACAGTGGGAGACCATGATACAGAGGCTATGGTGCTACCCAAAACAAGAGAACAATGGTTTGATTTTGGAGTGTCTCTTCTACCCTTACTAAGAGCAAAGTAGCCACTGAACCATTACAGTACAGTAATTAACATTTTATACCAATTGGAACTACTTTGTTTCACAAAACTATTATTTACATTAAAGTATCCAAGGTTGGATAACTTCTTCATTACCATATATAAGTGTTCACTTTCGGTCCAAAAGAGTAGAAAAGGAAACTCGGTGGCTTAATGCCATGATAGATTTTGTGTAAATTATAACGATCTGTAAAAGCTCTGGATCACCATAAGATTTAGGGATTGTATACGCTTTTTCCATTTAAGAATTTTTTAAAGATTTTTTTCATGCTATTTATGACTTTTTTTTTATCTAGTTTCTGGTATGAAAGGCTATTTTTTATACATTAAGTATGAATTTAAATTTATGCATATTATTTTTTTTTCTTTTTTACAGGTAAGAAAGCCATCAATCGTTACACCTTTATTGACTTCGGATCATAGGTAGAGTATCATGGCATTGTATTGTCTAATACCATCTTTATTTTTTTTCTATTGTTTTGATACTTTATAGAAGTTGCAATTTGTTTTTATTTTGATGGGTTTATGAAATACATTTTATTCTGTATCACCGAATCAATATTGAATTTTGAGCATGTCTATTTTCAGTAAGAAAATATTAATTTAATTGCTCTCCTGACTCGAGAGCTTCTAAGGTAGCCATTTCATAAAACCATGAATATTATTATAACTTATTTTTTGCTCCTATAATTTACAATTATATGCTCTAAATGTATCGTCATTGTCGTCATCTATTGATGGTATGTTGGGAAGAAAAAAAAAAAATTCATCATCCATGAATTATATCACACGCATCGCTCTAGTACTGGAATCCTTGTAATAGTAGAACTTGTAGTGATAAAGTAACAGGTTACATGGCATACCTTGTTAGGCCGGTTCATTGTTAGAGTTTATGATTTTATTTATTTAATGTTTAAGTGTCATATTATCTGTCGATGGGAAAATAAACTTGGTATATTCCCTTGTGAGTAGTTGGTTATTGGCGTGGCAATTTATAATAACAGCTGACAGCTGTGTTCTTTTGTAGTTTTTTTGGTTGTTATTTCAGGCTGTACTATTTTTATGGGAATTATTTGTAGGTTAACTTTTTCTTTATCATTAGATTATTCTGCTTATCGTGGCTATTGGCAGCAAAAAATTAAGCTCTGTGTTGTATTGCATATGCTTATATTTAGATGCAGAAAAAGCTGATCAAATCAGTTTCATTAGTAATCATAACTTCATGGGTCCTTCGAGTGACTGGAGTTTGTGTGGGGTCATATACTGTATGTCTCCCGGCAGTCACCACCAGCGATAGCTTAACCTTCCCTGGTCCCAGCTTCGGTGAATAGGAACATTTGATGCTGATCATATGCATCTATGGTTGGCCTTTTGGACATTGTGTTGTCCGTTGCCCCGACCCGTCATGAATGACATTTAAACGTTTAAGCGTATAAGGACACCACAAACACCCGCAAAGCGAAGCAATTCCGTTCAGAAGCTCCTTCTCCTCAACTCTACATTCCTTCCTCTCCCAATAGCTAACCACTAGTTTATAGCGAGGTCCACCTTTGGTAAAATTTTCGTAAAAATTTACTCAAAGTTTTCGATACCCAAGAAAGATACAAACAAAATCAACTTCGTTTGGGGGGATTTTCTTCTTTGAAGAGTGTTTTCACGAAAGTTAGATAATCTCTTGTAAAGTGTCCCAGAGTAGTCCAAGTTCATAAAGAAACTTACATGAGAAGACTTTCAAAGGCTAATTAAAAAAACGAGGACGTTGTCAACTCTTGGTGTGTGTGTGTGTGTGTCGCGCGCACGAACGTCTCGTTTGAGTGACTAAGTTCTAGAGGTATTGTGTTCTCATGAAAAATTTTGTAAAATTACGTAAATAGGAGGTGCTCATGTGACACTTAAATTCACTAATAAATTTTCTTGTATTAGATTGAAATTTGTCGACGATTCTTTAGTAGCTTCAATGTTGAAGCCTTGAAAGATAAATCTAAATTGAGTTTAATATGCTTTTTTTCAGTGTCTTCATGTAGTTTATAGGAATTTCTCTATAGACGCTGTATATCTAGTAATTTCATATCCGTGCATGGGCAGATTAGCGCAAAGTAATAAAGCACACATTAAGTAAATTATCTGAAACATACATTCATTTTGAAACTTTAACATTCAATTGATACGTTAATTTTTTTATTTGGATTTGTAAAAGAAATATAGTTCTCTTTAGCTGTTGCCTGGTGTAGATTCAGCAGGACTTGGAGATGTCTGTGATTGCTGAAGCTGAGATTGTCTTGATGTGTATGAATTTCAGAGAAAGGAGTAAGGCATTTCATTCCTTTTGAAAAAGAATTAAATGAACATAAAAAAGTCCTTTTGAAATAGCAATTAAGTCAAAGGAGAACGGTGGTGTCGTAAAAATAATTTCATTCATCTGGAAGGATTCGCTAGTGAATGAAATACGTAAACTGTTGAAATCTATAAAGGCTAGGATTTAGTTGATGCTCTCTCTCTCTCTCTCTCTCTCTCTCTCTCTCTCTCTCTCTCTCTCTCTCTCTCTCTCTCTCTCTCTCTCTCTCTCTCTCTGGTGTTAGTTTTTCATATTTTATTAAGATTCTATTGAAGATAATTTGGTCACAAATAGGAAGTGCGATTGTTCTCTTCCAAAATTCGAATTACTCCAAGCGTTACTGCATATATCTAAAACCGCGTGATTTTTAAGCAGATTGTGATGTTTTATTCATTTCATTTATACCAAAGGAAGCCAGATACGGCATTAAAACAATGAACTTTACATATACGGCTTTCTGTGACTTTCGCTTAGCTTATTTACTGTATTTCCCCGGACCATTATATTTTGTTGCTTTTCCGCTTTGTCCTTGAACTTGGAATATTTTTATTTTATTGGCTATAAGTTGCTGAATAAAATGTTAATCTTGTGCCGAAGAAAAGGTATCCACGATTATATATATATATATATATATATATATATATATATATATATATATATATATATATATATATTAGGGGTTACAATCCATTTTACCTAAAGGACAAATAGGATGATCGAAAACTTATGCAAACGCAAAGGAAACTAGTAGAAATAAAAACCTATTTGTCAAAAATATCGTTCTTATCCTTTTTCCATTCATTCATTTTGTAAAGATGACAATTGAAGTACTCGAGGGACCCTGTTTGTTATCTTTTAAGGACATTTTTACCAATGAGGAAATCTATTGCTAAGGATTTTCTGGTTTTCCTTTTGAGTTTATTTCCGATTTTTTATTACCCGAGTTCATGAGAAAATGGAAACTAATCATGGGATCTTGGCATACACACACACACTCTCTCTCTCTCTCTCTCTCTCTCTCTCTCTCTCTCTCTCTCTCTCTCTCTCTCTCTCTCTCTCTCTCTCTCTCTCTCTCATATGCTGGAATTAAAATTACAATGAGTGTGTTACTTTTTACAGCTAAGAAACAAAAGTTCATCAAATGGATCTTGATTTTTTTTTGAGAATAAGGAACTTCTATCATGATCCGAATATCCATTCCATAGATAAGATAATGATTGAGTGTATTGACTTTTTATCTTTACTCTTGCTGCCGGCCATGCTCACTTATTAAAAGGGGATTTGTGTGTGTGTGTGTGTGTGTGTGATTGAGATCGCATCAGTATGAATTAGGACCTCCGAAGACCCAGAGTTATAACGCGATTTAATTTTGAGTTTATGATGCCCTGTGTAAAGATATTCACTGGGTAACGGTTGTACTAGACCAATGGAATTATATCAGTGTTCCTTCTGAAAATATAGGCATACCATGCAAATTAAACGATGGCATTAATTTTCTTAATATGCCTATATTTTAATTTTTATCAAGTTTTTTTTTTTTTTTATATACTAGCGTAGCGACCCGTCAATAATGACTGCTAAATATTTAGATGCGTGTGCATACACACGCACGCCCACTCTTTCTCATCAGGGATTGGCTACCCCCCCCCCCCCACCCGAGGGACTGAAGAAGACAGAAGTTATAAGTCTGGTAATACTGTTCGGCTTGACCGGAAAGAAATATATTTACATGTGCGTGTGTGTGTTTGTGTATATATATATATATATATATATATATATATATATATATATATATATATATTATATATATATATATGAGAGAGAGAGAGAGAGAGAGAGAGAGAGAGAGAGAGAGAGAGAGAGAGTTGCTCTTTATTTATTTATTTGTATTTGTAATGCTGCATCAGTTCTCGCGATATCTATAAGTATATATATATATATATATATATATATATATATATATATATATATATATATATATATATATATATTTATACATATATATATACACACACATATATATATATATGTATATATATACATATATATATATATATATATATATATATATATATATATATATATTTCATAAATATAGGCAGAAACTTGTTCTTTATTATATAAGGGAGATGTCCTGCACTTGTATTTGTAATGCTACGTAAGCCCTCGCGATATCTTTTCAAGGAAAGTTATTGCGGATCGAGTCGACAGTCTTCTCAATCACTAAACCGCTAATCTTGTCGATCATCCCTTGCAATCAATCACTGTCATACAATATCTCTCCGCCCAGAACGGGATGAATGATTTCAGGGAGACGGTTTTCAGAGTATTCTAATTTTGCGAGATTGTGTGATCCAATTATGGAATGTTGGGTTTGTATCATGAATGAAATTTTGTAAGCTCAATTTATTTTCAGGGTGTTTACAGTCTGTTTAAGTATATAACGTGAGGTGTTTGAAATATAATGCCACATGGGGGAAATTTTTGAATTGCAAATTAATTTGCTAGCGTGGAATTCTGATATTTTTTGTTGTGAAATTTTTGAAGAAGGTGTGTACATGTTAATTTGATCATACTAGTTTATGGTGAAACTGTTATAAGAGAATTCATGGTTTTTAGTCTGGGATTCAAGAAGGGTAGGATCAATTTTGTTGAAATTTAACGGATTAACAATAGGATTTAATCCAAGATGCCCAGTTATAGGATGAACGGTCTAACCTCCTGATCCAAGAGTTTCCAAGAGTTTGCAAGAATGGCAATAAAGAAACTACCAAAATTGTTTTGGTATATTTTTAAAGTAAGGTAAATGGAGGTTCTTTGAGAACACTGGCGCTGCTCAAAACGGGCAACACAAATTCTTGAGGCGCTGTTAATGTAACGATCTCTTGAAATGAAGCTTCCAAAGATGAGCAAGCTGGTGATTTACAAACCAAGAACAGGGTTTGAAATGTTCTTCTGGTGACTGGAGTAATACAAAACGGGACAGTTTCAATATCATTATAATGACTGAATAACAAAGGTATGGTTTCTTTACCTTTCTGACGATTGAAAATGAAAAATAGGAATGGATTGAAGTTTTGAAATAATTTGTTGATGTCGTTGTTTTTATTTTTATTTTTTTTTTACATTGAAGATGATAAAACGTTATCAGAGTTGCTGTTGAGCTTCACTGAAGAAGGATCACTTTATCTAGTTTTGTTAGTGCATTTCACTTCAATATAATGCTAAAATTAATACTAATGAGGAATAAACAATTATATTGTGCTTTCCATCCTCCCCAAATTCTAAAAAATGATATGAACCATTCTCTTGCCGTTGCAACTTTAATATTCATTCAAGTTCAGCTTGAAAATAAATGCTTTGAGTTGTAATCATAATTCCGTAAACGGTAAAAAATATGATGCGCACAATTGTCCTGGACATTATTTTTTCATTCATTCTACCCAAAGTAATTAAACTTTAGTATTTTATCCTTTGCACTGCTAACGATGTGAAGTTATCACCACAAATAAAGGATTTACAACAGCGCTACCTGCTTTTCATGTTCCGTTTGATTCTTCTTATGCTTAAATTATGAAGAAAATATGAGTTTTTACTATTGTAATATTATATAGCGTGAAGGTATTTCGGTTGTATGGTGGAAATAAATTGATTGCGTATGAAAAGTTTCTAAAAGTAAAAATTTCATCCATTCCAATCGCTACCTTTGGACGAATCTGTTCTTGTTAACAGGTATGAAACTATGCGTAATTGGTATAACTCGATACCGTGATTTAAGGAAGAGGGGAAATTTATTTACTATGCTTGATTCATTACAGCAGTAGTTAACACCGTTGACGTTGTGGTACCATTTGCCAATCTTAACTATAGTGAATTTTGTTTAGCGAGGCAGAATTGCACAGACTCGTAGTGGTGCCCTTTTAGTTCGGAAAAGTTTCCTAATAGCTGATTGGTCGGATGTATTTGTGTTCGAATCCCATCATTGTTTTCAAATAATTACCAAGTTATATGAATCGAAACTTATTTACTAACCTAAATTTTCCCCTCAGATATAGCTTTTGTCTGTCACAGTATTCTATCTTGTTTCTCTTCTTCTTGTTTTGTTAAAGTTTTTATAGTGTATATATATAGGAAATATTTATTCTAATATTGTTTCTGTTCTGAAAATATTTTATTTTTCCTTGTTTCCTTTCCTCACTTGGCTATATTCCCTATTGGAGCCCCTGTGCTTATAGCATCCTGCTTTTCCAACTAGAGTTTGTAGCTTAGCAAATAATAATAATAATAATAATAATAATAATAATAATAATAATAATAAAGAATAAATATATTATAAAGTATCGTGGTTGTAAGTGTAAATTCAATAACAACACCCGCCGAAGTCAACGACTGGAGCTATGAATCTAAGCGAAATGGAGACAAGAAAGAAATTTAAAATAGTAATCCTATTTATTTACAGCTAAGAAACATGATCATCAATGTTTCCATTGCTTTAGCAACATCTAGAGGATTGAATCTTTCAGGCAGCTATCTTTGATTCTTCTCACTATATTTTTGGGTCTTTTTGTTTAAGTTGCTTCTTACCAACAAAACACTTTCTTGTCTTCTGTCACAGCAATATTTCTGGCATTTCATTCCTTATCGACATCAGTCGCACGTAAGAGTGAATTATCCCCTACATTTACTTTGATCGAGTTTTTATAAGTAAAATATCTTTAGCTGTTATTGAAAACTCTGGTGCCAATTCATTTTTATCCATTAAACGTGCTTACACTACTAGGGGCTGGCTGGGTATTTGTGGTCTTTGCATTTATTGATTGCTTTAAGTGATCCCTGACCTCCTTAGTTTTAACATTGTGGGCTGAAGAGCGTTCTACTTTTCAGTATAATGGTATCAAGAATTCTCGTTGTTATCTTTGTTATTTAAATTTTGAAACTTTATTTGGTAATTATTCTCACGTGGATTGCATTTATTCCGTTCATTGACTCTCGGTTGCGAACTTTGGGTATTTTGTGTTCTTTTCAATAGATCTTTTAGATATTAATGATCGACCTTGACTCCCCAACGCAGAATTTTCTAAATGTATAGGGAAAATATATATTATTAGAACATTGGAAATCATCACGCAACAAAGTGCACTAGAAATAAATCTCTTACACCAGTTGGTAGCCCTCAGGCCTTTCACTCGAGATTCCTGGGTTTAAAGAAAATAGCAATTCATTTGAATTCCTTGATTCCATACGTCCGTGTTATTATACTCTAAATACAGTAAGAGCACAATGCTGTAAGCTAAAGTGAAAGGGGTTTTGTACTATTCAAGATTGCATATTTAATACATATTTTATATATACATATATAAATACACACACACACACACACATATATATATATATATATATATATATATATATATATAAATATATATATATATATATATGTATGTATATACAGTATATATATATATATATATATATATATATATATATGTGTGTGTGTGTGTGTGTGTGTGTGTGCGCGCTTGTGCGTGTTTGTGTATTTGAAAAGAAATCACAACAGCTGACACGTGATAAACATAGAATATGTATTATAACCACGAATAGAAGATTGAAATGATTTTATTACAGCAAGTACTTTCGTATTTTAATTGACACTATGTACTCACAGTGAGAATAAAAATACGTATTTCTACAGGAAAGGGAATCCCTGAGCGGTCGGTTTCTTGATACCAAATAAGTTGGATTTGAGAAGAGAGGATAATACCGTATTACTTGAAAACAGACCATGGAAGTGGTTAAGATTCTAATTATGAACTTGGATACAACGATTTAAAAAAGTTTCCACCATATTTCTTTGGGTAAAGTCATTAATATTGAGGTGGAGAAAGTAATCTATATTAATGACTTCACCCAAGAAATATTGTATAATCCCTTTTGATTACCTACACTCAAGGTCATAATTAAAGTCTAAACCATGGTCTGTTTTTCAGTAAACCTGCATTATCCAGTTTCTCTATTCTCATTTTTGGAACCGATAATGTCAATTACAATACGAAAGTACTAACTGCCTGCAAGTCATTTCAGATTTCCTTTCGTGGATATATTACATATACACGCATATATAATATATATTGTGAGTATATGTGTTTATGTGGAGGAGAGAGAGAGAGAGAGAGAGAGAGAGAGAGAGAGAGAGAGAGAGAGAGAGAGAGAGAGAGAGAATTAATGCTCGTATTTCACTCTCCAGACTTCCTATAGAAAATGGAAAGAAAAATGGCATTACAGGCATGAAGAACGAGAAGGTGAGAAATATTCTTAGAAGGGAGAAATGAAGAGCTCTATAATTCAGACCCAATCTTCTGAAGAGCCATTCCTCCTAGAAAATATGTTTTTGCTCCCTTACCATTAGGGATATTAGAAGGAATATAATTGACAGTGTCACTGAAACGAGATGTTATATGTATCATACTCTTCTATTACGTCATCTGTGCAGGCATTATAAGGAAAGTTTATTTAAATCGCCGCCGGGATCTTTACCCACAGTAGATAGAGCATATGAAAATTAATGGTGCTTTGCTGCTAGAAAGGAGAGGGACTGGAAAAAGAAACTGATGCTTATATCCTGTATAATTCTATTATCTTGTAATATTTTTCCCTAGTACTGTATTCAAGGGGAAAGTCTGGCCGAAACACTTCTGGCTTCTCTTGGTATTTTTCCTGGCTGAAGTCTCATTTCTTATATTAGAATGATATATGGAATAATTATATTTTCGCCTTTTTTATTATGCCAAGTTTTATTTTACAAATCCAATGTAATGTAAATTTATTAGAGGAATTTCCGTTTCAATATTTTGCAATTTTCTAGTTCTGATATATATCATTTATAAAGCGAACGAAAAGTTTAAATTCCACTGAAGTTTATGTGATCAATAGTTCACCACTGATATGTTAGAATTTCTATGTCTAGGACCCAAGACTGTATATAGTAATAGTTTTTTCATGCAATTTATAAGCGTTGGACATGAAAAATTGCTTGAGAATATATGTAAACCAAATCTAGTTAGGTGAACTAATTGCTGATGCTCCTGTTTAAAATTTTACCTTATGTTGTCTATAGACGTGTTTTCTACGCAGTAATATTCTTTCACAATATCGAACGGAGGCGGGGAGGGACCATCCTTGTCAATGATGTAGTAGCCTAATCTTATACACAGGCACACATATATATCACGAACATACGCACACTCATTATATATAATATTTTATATATATATATAGTATATTATATTACAGTATGTTTATGTATACAGTATGTATATATGTGTGAGTGAGTGAGCAAACAAATGTTGAACATTTTATCTTGGTCGTTATGACATTATGTAACACTCCTCTTTCTGCGGTTTGTATAATTCTCAACACCGTAATAAATCACATCCATAGTAGCATAACCGTATTCCAATAAGGGAAGTGTAAGTGTAAAAACCAGTCCTTATTTACGTAAGATGTTGGAGTTTATTTTTATTGTCTTTATGTATGATTAACCTGATAAGTTTATTTTTTATTATTCAAGCGTTTTTGTCACTTTATATTGGGGTAAATTCGTAGAACAATGTCGGAGGCAAGGTATAAATTTGTAGTTAAAGAATTCCCTTTTTACATCTGTAATTGCTTTTGTTTAGATCTTACTTGTCAATATATCAGGTTTATAGATCTTGACAATTTTTCTGATAAAAATATATTTATAACATCATTAATTGTTTTCCACATACATTGGATATCACTAAAGTAATTCAAATGGGTTTCATTAACGTATTGAATATGTATGAGGTGTATTGCATCTCTCAGCAAGTTCAGTTTATCCTAAAAGACAACTGGATAAGTAAACAAATTGCAGTGAATTCCTTGTCACCGAGAGATCCCTGAATTATAGTTTCCTTTTATTTTTGTTGTTATGTAAGTCCATGCAGTTCAATGTAATGTGAGAATTCACCCTCTTTGGACTTGGTACTAGGCTATTGTAACATTTTCTCTCTCTCTCTCTCTCTCTCTCTCTCTCTCTCTCTCTCTCTCTCTCTCTTAACCGTCCCCAAGGATATTTTGTCCCCGCAAAAGGGATAAGAAAGGCCTGGACGGTTATGAGACCTTATCCAGACGGCCATTGGGTGCTATTACAAGTCCATGTGGTTCAATTTAATGTGAGAATTCACCCTCTTGTGACTTGGGATTAGGCTATTGCAACATCTCTCTCTCTCTCTCTCTCTCTCTCTCTCTCTCTCTCTCTCTCTGTAGGTCGTGTTTCACCTTAATCTTTATCGTCGTCATAATGAAGAACCTTGTATAAGTTTTTCCTTATCTTATTTGCCGACCTTTTAAGCCTGTTGTAACAGTATTTCTTTTTTTGGAAAATTGCCTCTTTTGTATTCATTTTGGGCCAACTCATGGTGAAGGTATCAGATAACAATTTATATTTGAAGGTTTTCAATATAAATAGAAGAGTCGACCCCACTTGTCCACGTTTAAAAGATTCTCCTTTTTAAGGCCTTTCAGCCTGTAAGGTTCAGAGACGTAAATATTTTTCATTTAAAATTTTGGGAATTCTCTTAGTTTTCCTGTTGTCTATCGTTGTTTGGGAATCGTTACCAATCAGACAAATATATACCATTTTACGTAACTAAATTATGAGGTGAAGACATTGTTGTAATCAGATATCTTTATCTCCTTGAGGAATTTTGTAAAAATATCTTTTGTAATTAGAATATTATTCCTCATCCCCAGATCATCTTTACTTACTTTGATGGCTGCTTTTCCGGTCCCATAGAGCAGGGGAACCCCACTCTCTAAAGGACCTACACTGTCGTTTTACCCTGTTCGTTCAGAGTACTTAACGTTTCATATCGCGTATTGTTCATTTACTGTTAAATCGTCACTGTCAAAAGACTCATGAAATATGAAAATCTTCAGTTTCCTCTTGAAAGCCTTAAGGTCTTCAATCCTTCGAATGTTTCGTGGGAGCCTAATATATAGTTTCGGGGCCGCATATTTAAAGGCTGTGGAGCCTAAAGAAGACATAAATCTAGGTTCCAACAGTTTGAAGCCATCTGTAACTATTCTCGTGTCCTCACCATTTGTTGGCTGCGCAATATGTACCAATTCTCTTGAGTATTTTGGACACCCGGTTCTGATAACTTGGTGAGTTATTGTACATATTTTAGATTAAATTCTCTCTTTAATCTTCAGCTTGTGTAAATCGATTAGTATAGGGGTGATCATTATCAGAAGTTTGATATTTTGTTACAATGGGATTCTCCCTTCCATAGGTTTAGCATTATGTCAAGGCCTCTCTCTCTCTCTCTCTCTCTCTCTCTCTCTCTCTCTCTCTCTCTCTCATAGTTCTTACTTTAATTCTTTTATAGCTGATATATCACTTGCCTTCAATTTCCAGTCTCTGTGTTTTTCGCAGTGGCTCGTGAACATCCTTTCTTCTTTTACAAATCTAGACCATATTCGAAACGTGATTCCGTGTTCAGTTGTTTGACGGCATAGATCTTAATAGTTTCTTCTCCATCTTATTCCTCTATTCTTTATCAAGAAAATGTAATATATCTCTCGTATCTTTAAGCATCTCACTTGTGTATCCTTTGGCATATCAGTTTACCTGAAAACGTACTTACTATTCCTTAAACCTTCCCCATTTGTTTCCTTATGAAATAATATCTTTATATGTGTGGTTCGGCATCTTTTTTTTTCCTTTAAGAATAGGATATGATTAATAATATTATTATAATAATAATAATAGTAATAATAATAATAATAATAATAATAATAATAATAATGATTAATAATAAAAGCTAAACCCCCCTCCCCCCATTTGGAAAAGCAGGATGCTATAAGCCCAAGGGCTCCAACAGGGACAAAAAAGCCCATTGAGTAAGGAAACAAAGAAATAAATAAACTGCAAGAGATGTAATGAACAATCAAAATATTTTAGAAACTGTAACAACATTAATTTAGATTTTCATATATAAATATAAACTGTAAAAACAAGAGGAACAGATATATGATAGTGTGCCCGAGAGTACCCTCAAACAAGAGAACTCAAACCCAAGACCATGTAAGGCCATGGTACAGAGGCTATGGCACTACTGAAGACAAGCGAACAATTGTTTGATTTAGGAGTGTCCTTTGCTTAGAAGAAATGCTTACCATAGCTAAAGAAACTTTTTTACCCTTACCAAGAGGAAAGTAGCCAATGAACAATTACAGTGTAGTAATTAACACCTTTAGCGAATAAAAATTGTTTGGTTATCTCAGTGTTGTCAGGTGTATAAGGGCAGAGGAGAATAGGCCAGACTATTCGGTGTACGTGTAGGAAAGGAGAAATGATCTGTAACCCGAGAGGGATCCAATGTTGAACTGTCTGGCCAGTCAAAAGACCCAATAACTCTCTAGCGGAAGTATCTCAACGGGTGGCTTTTGCCCTGGCTAACATACTACCTCATGAAGGTAGTTGGTAATTGATTCCGTTTCCAAAGGTTATATTTTTGTTCCCCCTTGTGGATAGAATTGAATTATTAAAGGCCATTAAAGCTGGTTTAATGAAGAAATGAGATAATCGAATTAGTGAAGGAGAAAATTATTATTTTAAGGGCATTTGCATATGAAAAAGGAAGTTGTTGGACTAAATCATGAACTGGTTGGAAATAAATTCAATAAAAAGTAGCAAGTAAATCGGTTAGAATGAAAGGTTCATATTGAGAGCTGATGATGTTGAAGAGAATGCAGACCTGTGTGGGAGGGATTATTTTGAATGTTTCCTTTTTATTTTGGAGGAAAGGTAAAGAAATATAAGAATGCTTTAATATTCGAAGAGACTTTTGTAAAGTTACAGAGCCGACTGTTAAGGATGTCAAGGAAAGCAATAGAATTGTGGTGGAAATGGTTTTGTTGTGGGAAATGAGTCTAGTTATTACTTATTAGTAACCACTGTGGAATTATGTCTAACAAAATGCCCGTCCTTTGACGAAAATTGACAATAAATTACAGTAAATAAATACAGTAAATATTAAAACGAAAATATGCAGTGTATTTATTTAGAAATCTTCGATTTTTCCGAATTGGTTCCTTTGTTATTTTTTAAGTCTATGTAGATATGGACATCATTATCTCATCTTAGAAATTTCTGGCATGTGCTACATCAATATATGTTGTGTCCCTACTAGCCCTAAGGAGTTATATATTTTGTGAATTATGCAAATTTCGCGTGAAAATAAGCCGGAAAGTTTTTATTATGTGTGCGCGTGTCTAGATGTGCTTGTGTTTGTGTATTTTTACGTTTTTTTCCAACGCA
>NC_090727.1:17640558-17683058 GCF_036898095.1 Palaemon carinicauda | reverse complement strand
TTAGAATTTTCTTCAAAGTTCACACGTGACTTATCGCTTAGTCCAGCTTGCAAACATAAGAGTCACAACCAATCAATCCGTACAAAAAAAAAAAAAAAAAAAAAAAAAAAGATAATCATGTGGGCAGATGTGAGAATAGAAAGACCAGCTCTAGTCCCCGAATGCAGGAGAACGGCTTGGATCAGGCTTGGGATCAGGTTTCTCACCGGTGTCACGCTATGGGCGAACCGGAAAGAGAAGTCATTTATTTCTCTCTTTTCCTAACCCCGGAGAAAAATAATGTCATAATAATCATTAAAACAAAGAAAATAAACCATTGTAATTTTGCTACTTTATTGTATTTTGTCATTTATATTTGCTTCTTGTTAATCACAATTTTGTAATGGTTTCATTGCTTTTCGGAGAGAGAGAGAGAGAGAGAGAGAGAGAGAGAGAGAGAGAGAGAGAGAGAGAGAGAGAGAGAGAGACCAAATCGATCTTTCAGGATATAGCATTTATTTGTATGTGGATGAAATTGATCTTGTAAATCTTCAACGGCCGTGGCATGTTCATAACCGATAGAACAGGCATGAACTGATAAAACATGAATGTAAAGAGGAAAATACTATCGATAAAAAAGAAAGATAAGGATGAAAAAACGCAGTACAGAAAATAAGGAAATAAAAATAGCTTAGAAAACTTCAGTAACACAAAATACAAAATAGTGATTTATACCATTTTTAATCTTTATATCCTTAATGCCTTGATTCATACCTATTACTTTGTAGCACTTCCCCTATTACAATTGCATTATTTCACCCTGTCATCCCCTCTTCTCTCCTCTCCCTTGCAGGGAGTCTGACATCTGGATACTACTCATTCTTCTCCCCATTCTTTGTTGGTGTCACAAATTGCAGCATCCAAGCCATCATGACGTTGGGTTTCGCTTCGTATATCAGATGGGTTTCCTAATCTTCCTCTCTGAGAGATTTTAGCTTTCTTCTGTGAAAAGCTGAAACCTAGAAGGGAACTTTGTATTTTATTCACATGGCTTTTAGAGTTGGGTGACTTTTTTTTTTAAACGAGAGCGAACAGACGCGGTGCTATTTATTATTTGAGATTCTTTAGGTATATTGTTGCATTTTATTATTAAGCTTTCTCTCCTCTCTCTCTCTCTCTCTCTCTCTCTCTCTCTCTCTCTCTCTCTCTCTCTCTCTCTCTCTCTCTCTCTCTCTGAACCTCGGAAAGGGTTCATAATTCAATCCAAGTTAGAGGAAATGAGTTACAGTAGGAATGTTTATATGGATGCTTTGTTTTATAGTTTTTTTTTCTTAATTTATTTGCTTTACTTCAGATCTCGTTTCTTTTTATTGACAATAATATTTACCAGCCACGGCGCCTGCTCCTTTGCTACCCGTTTCTAGAACATACAGTTGCCTGAAAGGGTTGCAGGGGCTATATATAGATCCCTGGTGAGAGTTATCTGATATTTTAAAGGATTCGACAGATTTGCTATTTTGACCGTTCTTTTTTATAAGCCCCAAGAGGGTTCCACTCACTTGAAAGTTCTGGTTCAATCCCAGTAGAAGTAGAAAGTTGTGTTCTGTTGCAGGAAATATTTTATAGTGATTTCCCATCCTATAGAATTGTTATATAATTACTTTGCTTGGGACAATAGAAAGATCAAAAGCTACCTTTTGTAAAATTCTGAAATAACGGTTTGAGTTTCTTACATTAAATGCCTAAATCTCGTACTTAATTAAACATAAATAAGAAGCCCGATGTATTATTCGAACTCGAGCCAAGTTGCTACGTGAGGTAAAAAATAATAGAGGAAATCCATCCAAATCCAAAAGCTTTGGAAAGAGAAGGGAACAGCAGGAAGAGCAAACACGACCTAGAGTTAGTCCAAAAAAAGAGAAACCACTTGACCTAAGCCTTCGGGTTCGGATTTCCATTGAGGGATCGATGACCACGACCCCAAGTGCAGACTGAAAGGAATCGATGTCTCGAATTTCTCGTTGGTCAGTTTCATATTAAATTACAAGTGTATGGAAATAGTTAATCGGGTTAGGTACATGCATTTTTGTCGTTTGTTTCATTTTGTACCATCAAACAAGTTTTTTTGCAACACCACCCTAGGAATTTCCTTTTTGCCAGTGAGGTTTTAGTTGATTTTATTATGACATTTACGATTTTATCGTCCAAGAAAAGTTGTCATCCTATTTTCATTTTCCCCCTCTTGTTTTGTAGGGAAGCAGTAACTCGAGAAAGACTAGATTACTCCTCAAAGTCCTTCTATTCTATCAAAATAGAACATCGATTTAGTCACTAACACGAATCTTGCTCACTCTGGGAAAAAATTACTATGAAGTCATGTGTTTGAAAGAAGTAACTACTATATTCAGTCATATGTGTATATTGTACATATCTCGTCATTGCTGTTGAAATGTATAAAGATATCTTTGAACATTGTGTTACAGTATTCAAAATTACGTTAAATGATTTATGCAACTAAATATTATGTGAAGCATTTGGGGCAGAATCATTTCATTAGCTTCAATACAATAATATTTTTAGTTATTCTATAAATTATGGTGAGTTAATACTGTCATTAATCTTCAGTGCACTAATTACTTTTATATTTAAGACCCTCAAGAGATGCAGGTGCAGGTAAAATGCCGTTTAGTTCTCGGGGCTTTACTAAGTAAACTTCAGTGAACAATGATTATACAAATCTTCTATATTGTTGAATTAATAAATACACAAAACTCGAACAAAAATTAATTTGCTTGAAGATTGGTGGCTTTAACCGTGGACTGGAACTTCATATTTGCTGTATGAGTCCCCCTTTCAGGTGGGAAGGGAACTTGGTCCAAGGCAGGTGTCATCCAAATGGACAGTTAAAAAATTCCTACTACCTCGTCTCGGGCAGGAGTTAGTTATTTATCCACTTTTCCGTTGAAAGGTAAAATGGCATCTCCAACCGGGCTTCTCTCCTATTTCTTCTTGCGGCCAACTTATCCTATTGTTGAAGTTAATTAAGTGCCTATCACTTGGCATTTGGTGTGGGGGCCACGCCCCAGAATGGGGGAGAAGGGGGAACATTTCACTGTAATGCTTGTGAGGATAAAGCCGGTCCTGCTTCTCGGAAGGGTCTTTTGCAGGCTAATCTAGGTGTGGCAAATTACTCCACGTCACGTGACTGTTCTTGTGTTTTATTGGTCCCCTCTTCTGATGTAATGGTGTCGTCATACACTGTGCTTGGCATCTCTCTCTCTCTCTCTCTCTCTCTCTCTCTCTCTCTCTCTCTCTCTCTCTCTCTCTTTATTCAATAACTACGAAATCAACTAATTTTATTTGTCTCTATCGTTTAATTAATGAACAAAACTTATAAGAAAGCTAATCACATACATATATCAACTTTTTCAATGTGAAATATTCTCCTGACATCACATTTATATCATTATAAATAGTGAGTCCCACGAACAACGTCTGCTGTTTCAAAGAAAAGCAAATAAAAACGGCTGTCTCTGATATGAGTTTGCGATGTAAATTTTTCCCAATATCTATCACCTTTCACATATATATGCAAATCAATTGAGGAACTTTTTGGTTCTATGCTCTTACTTGATGGAGCTAATGTTTATTTCTTTGGAATTATGATATATTCTTTTTCTCTTAATTAAACTTTAACATAATTCAAGTAGAGTTTCCGTGTAAAGATATCTATATCAGCATAATTAAATCCTTTATTGACACTACTACAGTTATATCATGCATCTCAGCTCTTGATGTGCTCGAAATCAAATAGTGTCCCCTCTCAACTGGACCTCTTCGGAAAAATCCTAGTTCTCACAGACGTAAATCCTTGTACTTTTTTTTTTTTTCTTAAAAGCTTTGATTCTTATTTCACCCTCATGATTTTCATTTGTTTATTCTTAAGATTAATATTACTAAGACATTCTGAAAGTTTCATTGCCTTTGAAATAACTGAGCTCAAGGCGTCTGCTCTCCGAAAATTCTTTTAGATATTTGAAGATGAAATTTAATTTTTTAGATTCTTTCCGAGAATGGTGACCAAGAATTCTGATAAGTTTTGCAGGAAAGGAAAAGGTGACGAGATGAAATGGTAAAAAAGAAAAAAGATGATGGATTGCCGAAGAAGAAATAGAACCAAGAGTTGAGTGTGAAATGTTTTTGGTTTTGGTTTTGCGAATGTTTTATTTTCATTATGGTTCGTATGATTACAGCCAAGGTTTTGGTAACATTTATTGATTTATCATTATTTGAATCAATAGTGTATTTGTTTATCTGCATGCGATTATAGATGGATTAAAGCGCACTGAGGAGAAAGGAAAATAAAAGTTATTTACATTTCTTTTGTCATTGAGTTATCTACAAAGTTTCTAATTCGCCTGAATTTATACATGTTCATTGCCCGCAGATATATACAAAGCACACTCGTTGTTGCAAGTCATATCTTTAATAACATAAACACTTATATAGTTTTTATGCATATCCAAAACTCTCACAATGAAGCATAGCATACATTTGCCTAGGGGTATTGAAACTGGCAACTTCTGGGATGAGTCAATATTCATTTTTATTCGTCTAAATTTCCGTGAATTGACACTGTAAGCCTCAGTGTTTGTTTTTAGTTCAGATGATGTTGTCTCTTGTTTTGATGGAAGCTGCTCGTAAAGGGTATGGGCACGTGGCCACAAAGCAGGATTTATTTTAGTTATAAAATGTAGTAGAAATTGGTTTTATTTATTATGATAGGGGGCGTAGTGTTTTATATATATATATATATATTATATATATATTATATATATATATATATATATATATATATATATGTGTGTGTGTGTGTGTGTGTGTGTGTGTGTGTGTATATACATATATATATATTAGATTTATGACGCAAATTGTTAAATTTAAAAAATATAGATGGAATTAGTGAAATTCTAAAACCTAATGTGAATCTAGCAAATTATCCAGAGGCATAACCGTACTACTTTGAGAATTCATTTGTTTACTGCTTTTCTCATCATGATAACGTATATCAGTCCTCATTAAGACCGAATGTTGTGCATTAAAAAACAAGTCCTCTGTTAAAAAAGATGATGTTAGTAGTAAGCAGATCAAGGCTATTCATTTTTGGGATCGCAAATTTTCAAGGTCAACGATTAGTTGTAGTTTTAGGTTTTTAGTAGAAATTTCATCTGACAACCTGTACGTTGTTTATTATAACGCTTCCAGAAGGGCAAAATTACTGGGTTACAATACCACATGCACTCAGTGCATAGTCCCCAAAATCTTTACAACGCTTCCAGAAGGCTCAAATCCCCTACGGGTCATTATTACCTCCGTTCTTTTCGCTCCCTTTTTTGAGAAACTTAATAAGCCTACATCATTTCGGGAAACTGCAATTAATGCTGTAACAGCGTTGGAGTTGATTATATTAGTAATTATTTATACGTGTTTTAGGTTTCTTCTCAGTTTTCCGTAGGAATTCTGACTTGGTTATCAAGGCACGGTTTTTTTTCACTTCAGTTAATTTTTTATATGAATTGTTTACTTCTCATCTTTTTTCCAGGTGTTTTTTATTTCTCTTTAAACTGCTGAAACTGTTGTTATTTTTTTCTCATTTTTTTATTTCTCCCTTGAATTCAAGAATATTTTCTGGCTCTTTTCTTGTTAAGTAATTACTTTGTTATAAGAATTTCTCCGTTCTCTCGTGTTCCTAAAAGGCTCATTAACTAATTCTTTCTTAATCCTTCCTTTTATATTCAACTCTTTAATGATCATAATTAGGAAGACATGTTAAAGGCAAATTTTGAATTCAGAGACATCCATTTTAACATTATTACTTGTAATAATTTTAAAGCAATTTTATACTTACGTTTTTAAACCTTTGTTTTTACTGGCAATTCTAATGTTATGTACTTTCCTTATATTTCAAGATTTTTTGGATTTTCAAGAGTTTTTTTTTGCTCTTAAGAGGTTATTGCCACCAGAGTTTAGCTCAAGTATTTTTATTTGACAATCTTTATCAACTTTTCATCTCATGTAATTTAGTATAAGAATTGTACATATGTATGGCAATGCTATTGTATAAAATGTGTTGTTAATTCTTATATTTTATTTTTAAGTAATATCCGACTGCACTTTCATCCCATCACTGACCCGCCTGTGAATTTTAGCAATAGTTGTTTTTACCAAATTGAAATGCAAGTTTTGATGATTAACGAAACGTTGTCACGTCTTTGAAGAAGCCATTGAAAGGTTGATGAAAAAGAATCTTGAATTTTCACATAAATTTTAAAGGACTGAATCTTTCTTGGGCGGAGATTCTGACTTTGGGAAGAAGCAAGATGTGGAAGGTTTTTCTATCTCAAAAGTTTTAAAAGGAGGAATTTTCCAAAACTTTCTGATATTTTGACCTAAAAGCCCCAGGAATTGGGTCAGGTCCATGGGGACCTTCTTGGTGAATCGAACTTTGTTGCACTCATGTTTATTTGTTAAGCATTACGTTTAATTATTCTGGTAATCAAAATTTTTTCTTTATGTATATTAATTATAGAATGGTTAAATATGACCTCTATCATTGACGCCTAACATATGTCCTTTTGAATGGAATACAAAATTTTCCTAACGTATTTATTTGTATTTTAATATTCTCTCTCTCTTTCTCTCTCTCTCTCTCTCTCCTCTCTCTCTCTCTCTCTCTCTCTCTCTTAAACAGTGAACGGACTGAAAATGAGGGATCTGTGGTGAAAATTATTGACTGGTAAATAAGGGTAGACATTTTCTATGAAAGTCATTGTTTTATTTAATTCTCAGCTCAACCTATTTCGAATTTCAGTCGTAGGTAATTATTTACTGTGCGTTGGTCATCAGAGAGAAAATTGTGTTCTTCGCATGTTCCATCCCTTCCTTCTCGGTCGACTGTAGCAATAAATAGCTTCTATGAATTGGTACATATGTTTGTTTTCTTTACTCGAAATAGCTCTTAATACATTCTTTATTTTACGACGATTGCATTGGAACCCGTGACTTGAAAATGGCAATGTTTCATTGTACAAAGTGAATTTCTTCTATTTTTCGTATTTAAGATATTTAGATTATAACATTGGATCCTTCTCTCTGGTTACTGTTCATTTTCCCTTTGGCCTACACACACATGGCGAATAGTCTGGCCTATTCTTTACACATTCTCCTCTGTCCTCATACACCTGACAACACTGAGATTACCAAACAATTCTTCTTTACCCAAGGGGTTACTGCATTGTAATAGTTCAGTGGCCACTTTCCTCTTGTTAACGGTAGAAGAGAGACTTTAGCTATGGTCAGCAGCTCTTCTAGGAGAAGGACACTCCAAAATCAAACCATTGTTCTGTAGACTTGGGTAGTGCCATAGCCTCTGTACCATGGTCTTCCACTGTCTTAGGTTAGAGTTCTCTTGCTTGAGGGTACACTTGGGCACGCTGTTCTGTCTTGTTTCCTTTCCTCTTGCTTTATTAAAGTTTTTATAGTTTATATAGGATATTTATTTTAATGTTGTTACTCTTCTTGAAAATTTTATTTTCCCGTTTCCTTTCCTCACTGGGCTATTTTCCCTGTTGGGACCCCTGGGCTTATAGCATCCTGCTTTTCCAACTAGGGTTGTAGCTTAGCAGGTAATAATAATAATAATAATAATAATAATAATATTTAAACTGTTATTTTAGATAAAAGGACAGAGTCTAATGATCAGTATGTTGCAGACCCCGGGACAGACAAACATGTAGTATGTGAACTTTCGATTTTGTACAGTGAGTGCATTAACCTTTCCAAAAGTATCTTGACTTTCGGAAATGAGACGGGAGTTAATAGCGTGAGACTAACGTAACAGTAAACTTGAATCTTTCCATGGTGGAGATATCCACTATTTTAGTAGTGTCAGCATATTAGATGGACAGAACGCTTTTCTTGCTTTTATGACGACGGCAGTATTGCTGGAGCCGTCGGTTACGTAAGAGGAACCCGTCTTGGGATGTCTCCTCTGTGGAAGTATAATAATCCCATTTATGAAATGAGAATAAGAAAAGTTCTTATGTGTCATTGATGTCCGGAGGCATGGAACAAGTATATTGTATATATGAAAATAAAGCTAGAATAATACATTCCTTATAGCACCTTTCCTAGTTAAATAGTGTAAGTATTTTACCTTTCAAGTTAGAACAAAACATCAAAGTGGGACCCAACCTGTGCAAAGTTTATATTGAAGACTTTTACTGGATTATGTTTTGGTGATAAAGAATTCATTTCAAGCTCACATTTAAGGAAAATAAACAACTTTCTTCCAGAAAGCATAATAATTTTAAGAAAAATTTTGTTGATTTAAGAGTATAATTATTTACAGGATTAAAGCTTTATATACGTGACATAAAATCCTCTCAGTTACAATTATTGGTGATTATTTTCATCTTCTAATTTATTATGAGGAATCAAGAGTCCATTAACTTTTCAACTGTCCAAAGTCTTCAATTACTTTGAGTTAATTTCCATAACCAGACACATTACACACACACGCACACACATATATGTATATATATACATACATATTCTGTATATATATATATATATATATATAGATATATATATATATATATATATACATATATATATATCTATATATATATATATATATCTATCTATCTATCTATATATATATATATATATATACCCATATATTTCGATAGGTAGATGAGTGTGTTAGTATGCGCATGTATGATGTATGTATGTATTAAATCCCTGTAAAACGTTTATGATTAGAGAAGAATTTGTCCTAGTCTCATTAATCTTGAAACATTGTTTTCACGAAAAAAGTTATCGCACATATAAAAAAACTGGGAACCCCCTTTCTGTTAATGCACTGGAACCACATTTAATCATTTTTCTGTTGCTACATGTAGCTCACATGATTCTTAGGAATGCCAGAAACTTTTTGTGAATACAGCATCATAAGCTGTGCCGCAATTTCGCTTATAGAACGATAACAATTTTTTCTCAAAATAGTATAAATTTCAAAGTAATTTCAGGATTGCAATCATTCAATAGTCGAATGATACAAAGTTTTTGTGGCGTGTCTAGTTAAATTCAAATTTAACTTTGGAAATTCAAAAACGCTTCATTCATTGAATCAGGTAATAGAATAAAGGATATCAGAGTTATCTGATTTTATGGTTTTGATTTAATCAAGTATTGGTTATTCAACAATTTATTTAATGAAGTGTTTCTTATGCGAAGGCAAATGTATGTTCACAGACGAGAACAAAGGTAAACACTGAAACGAAATAATCTCTTGTAATGAATGTCATCAACTTTGCTAATTAAGGTTAATATCTAATTATAAAGTGACCCGAGTTAAATAATGCCTTGCATGGACTTAATTATCAATACCAAAATTAAACAGAATGGAATATCCTCATTATTCAAGAAACCATCGAGATATATATATATATATATATACATATATATATATATATATATATGTGTGTGTGTGTGTGATAGATAGATAGATGTGTATTTACTTATATGTATGCATACATACACATTATGTATGTGTGGGTTGTGCAGACATATACATATGTTTTTATGTTTTGCATCTGTATATTGTTTGAGAAGCTGATTGCCGGCAATTATTAAGGACGTCATATTGCTTGAGATAATTTCCCTTGTTTCCTTGTTTTTATTAATGGTTACTTGTACAGCTACTTAACTTTTCGAATACTTTTTTTTTTCGTCCAAGTCTTTCGATAATTGTCCATTAGATATTGATGGAAAATTACTCTCATATTGTTTATGGTCCCAAAACATTGCATATTTCTTTCGAAAAATGTCATTGGTTTATTCACGTCAGTTTGCATATGTTGAGAAATGAACGCACTAGTCTCCGTAACCCCTATTTGTCTCTTTATCTCGCTATCTAGTGGGCACCAAGGAAATGTTTCCACAAATACTATGCTGTACTCTCTCTCTCTCTCTCTCTCTCTCTCTCTCTCTCTCTCTCCTATTCAAGTTTTTTCACATTGTGCGTTTCCATTACAATATTTATTATAATTTGTCCTTTCCATTACCATATATGATAATTGTTCTATAGATCACATAACATATTAAAATAGTTTTACCAAACACTAGGAATGTCGACAAGGGAAATTTTGTCAAAAGTAATTACAAAGACGTCAATGCTCCAACCTTTTCCATTTTATTTGCTTCTTAGTCGACAGACCTGAAAGATTTGTCACAAATTAGGCATCAAAAACTTGAATCACGTAGATCCCCCGGGATCCAATAAACCATTCTTTACAAGCAGAGGTAATCCAAACTCTCCTGGAATAAATGACCCCGACTGAATCCCTTTTCTTCTTCTTCTTCTTCTTCTTCTTCTTCTTCTTCTTCTTCTTCTTCTTCTTCTTCTTCTTCCCTAGTCCCTGGCGTCCCTCTGGTGATTGGATCAGAGAAAAGGAGATTTGTGGAGTAAGATATGTTCATTTCATTATCTCTGCTGAGGGTCTTTTTTTTTTTTTTCAAACCAGGTCTCTATCGATCCTTGCTCAATTTATGTTGCCTGTCTTGTTTCTTTTATGTTATAATAATTAGAATATTTGATAGGACGTTACATACTTTCCCATGCGACTTCAAAGTGGGGTGTTGCTTTCATATAATATTTACTGTTATATCGGTCCAGTTAAGTATGCTCCTCTTAAAATAGTTTTATTCCCATATATAATGATATTGTAATCTGCGGAGGCTAGCCTACTGAAGTAATTGCATTCTCCAACATTCACTTCTGAATAATAATAGTGGCAAATATCTAACATTAAAACTTTAATAACGTGTACATATATTGTGTTTTTTCCTGCTCAAATACATTAAAAACCAACACATTTTCGATTTTTGTATCACCTTTCGTGGTCGATTTTTGTATCACCTTTCGTGGTTCCATCGACTTGACAGTGAAGCTGACGATCCTATCCCCACAACCAAATCGGATTACAGAGTTAGTAGTCATATTTATTTAATTTTCGTAGCCAGCTGTCAGTTATGTATGAAACATACTTTTGGATTCAATACTTGAAATTTCAAAATGTAATGTTATTCAGCGTAAAATGGTTGCAAGTTACACTTTATACATTTTATACTCCCATCTGTTTGCTTGCTTGCTTCACCCTTGTTGTATTGTTTATTAAGAATGATATATGTTAAGTAGAGGCGAGAATGTTAGTCAAGTGTCGGGGGTTAGTTGCCAATTATAAATAAGGACTGAAATATTGGGAATTTTTGTTTAACGTTAGAGTTTTTTGAAACGCTTATCCAAGAGAAGGGATTAATGAAGGAAGCAAAATAAATGTTCATTTAACAATATTTTTTATATTTTACGGATAGATGTTGCAACTTGCAGGGAACGAGAATGTTTATTGCGCGTTTCTTTAACTGAAATTGTAAACCTTCGTAGTCTTTCATTAGTATCCTATTTCATAAACTAGTTAGATAATATCTTGGGCTATTTTATCATATTTTAACTTTAGTTCTGATTGAGAATTAAATTTTTAAAGAAATAATTGAAATATGAGTCAAATAAAACGTTTCTCGTTGTAAACAGAATTATTTTCCATTCGTCAGATCATTGATGAAACAATATTTAGACAATTTCAACTTCTCAAAAATAACAAACAACTGCACTAATATACAAAGGCCACTGTTCATTATATGAGAGAAGCTAATGTGGTATTTGGATTTTGATGAGAGATTAGAGGAAGAGGAGGGACGAAGTGGGAGAGTTGTAGGAGGAGGAAGAGGTGAGAAGTTGAAGTTGAAGAGGAGGAGGAGGAGGGGGAGGACGAAGAGGAATGTCATGCAGTTCAAAGATATTGGAGAAGGGAGGGCTGTAAGGTAGCGAACTGGGAGATGGGTAGGAGGAAAAAAAGGAAACTGGACGATTAAGCATTCAGTAGTAGGTAATGTAGATAGTATATAATTACAATCGAACGTTGGAATGTTGAAGTAAATTAGAGAAAACTGGAAGATGGTGAACAAACTTGCCAGTGTAGCTGAGTAATAAAAGTAGCAGAGTATGTGCATGTATGTTCAATATATCTGCGAAGGCATATTATATGTATTTATGGTCAATATATTTGCGAAGGCATAGTATATGTAGGCATGGTCAATGAATTTGCGAAGGCATAGTATATGTAGAATTGGTCAATATATTTGCGAAGGCATTAGCCTGGAAAGTTAATTACATATTAGAAATATTCTGATACTTTTAATCTTTATTAAAATAAAATAAAAAGATATCCATTGTCTTAGCTGGACTGATAATCGTAGTACAATGAAGTGCTCTTTAAGGCTAAAGTGGTTAAAGTAGTTTTACGCCAATGTTGCTGAAAAATCTCGAAAGGTGGGCTAGGGGTTTGAGCAAAAGAACGGCAATCCCTCGATAAATGTTTCAATAGAATATGCATTCTTCTTACCAGAGATCATCTCGTTTTACAGCATTAATAACTTGGAAAATTAGTGCTTGCAGAATATCGATCATGTAAATATTTTACAATTCTTCAAAATGGGGTAACTGTGACAGAAAGGGTGCTTAATGGCTGTTTAATTTGGTTGTGTTTGCCTTTAGTCTTTTTAAGGGTTTTCTTTTGAATTTTAGTTTCAGAGACCTTCAAAAGAATTTCATGATATACCATAAATCATCAAACTTTATTGCCAAGATTACCCATTAATATCTCAGTTCCTTAGAAATGTTACGATCTCTCTCTCTCTCTCTCTCTCTCTCTCTCTCTCTCTATGTGTAATGTACACGTTTTGTATTTTTATTTTTTTTTGCTCCTGAGGATTTTTTTGAGGACTACATATTATTAATTCGTCCCGTATCTAAAGTAGTTGATAGAATTAAGTTTGACATAAAATCATAATATGATTACAGGTAGTTAATTATATATGGAACACTCGGAAATTCATTAAAAAAATTGTAATTCAATTACTATATTTGCTTGCTAAAATGTCACAGCCAGTCTGTCAGAAGGGGCCTAAAGGGATTTAATTCAGTATTCGAAACAAGGATATCAATATATGTTTATTAAGGAATATAACGGAAATAATTGGGACAGTTACCCAATTTTACTTTTTTTTTTATTTATTTTTTTTTTTTTTTTTGTGTGTGTGTGTAGACATTTCCTTTCATATTTTTCGTGTAACGACATGACTTAATGAAATTTTCTTTGCAACTGTTCTTTCGGAAACGGGAGTAAAGTGTACTAAGGAAATGAAAAATAAGTGGCTGTCAATATTAATCCTGAGAGTAACGAGGATAAGCAGCTGTCTTTTGTCATTCGTCTTTGTGTATTCTGTCAAAAAGACATACATTTGACTGTCGAGGTCGGTAACCGTCACTCTAGTAATAACTTTTGTTAAAAGTACCTCAGACATTGTTTATGGGGACATGAATGCACCGAGTGAACTTTGAGCTGTTGGGGACGTGGCGCTTTAAGGAATGGAAACGATCTTCACGCTTTCCGATCCAAGTATTGTTGCTCTCCATAATGTTAATATAGGGCTCGGCAGCTTTACAGGTGTTCTATGACTACCTGAGAATAACTGAGAATAAGAGAGGCTCTTTTCCTCTGGATTAAAATAATGTCTATGAATAAAGGGGATGGGTCTCTCCTCTACATTCCATTCTTGTACTGATTATGAGTTACCTGGCATCCTGACATCATTCTTGTACTGAATTGAAATGGATTGTAAGAGAGATTGAATTTATTTTATTATACGAAATGGCATATATTTAATTGTACCAAGTATTGAAACAATACTTGAATACAAACAAACCGGCGATTATAAATGATTATTGCAAAGGTAATTCTTTGATAATGTATATATTGGAAGGAAATTTTTTAATAATAATAAAATATCCTAACAATGAAAAGAGGAGATTTAAAAACGTGTAATATCTTATTTTTCCTAAATAATTTTTAAGTAATAAGTGGCCCAATTACGTAAAATCATGTTGCCTACGGGAAGGTAATAAATTAGTTATTCAACATGAACCAGAATTGCACCTTTATACAGAATACGGAGTAATTTTTTTTTTTTTAAGCTATTACATTGGTATGGATTTTCTTACAACATACAGTACTTGATATTTACCTTGTTACATATTGTATAAGCATTTAACAGAATCGTTTTGAAAGGCGTTGTCCCGCTTAGAAAAATATGCCATGCAATCGTTGATTATATGTTCCGTTCTAGTCTATATATATTAATTTCCTTTTTTCCTTCCATTAGGTGAAGTGACCTTCCAACGAGAGGTTCGTTTGATTTGCCATAGGTCGAACGTATCCTTGATTTCCATAAAATTTGACATTCCCTTTGTTTGACGCATTCCCATTATTTTGACTTCGGTACTTCACATAACGTTTCTTGTAGGCAGCGTTCCTGTTTTACACAGAAGGTTATCTCCCTCGAGAGCTGATTTTGCAATTAACAATTCACAGAAATTTTAAATGAATGTCTTTTTGTAGTTTTGATGTAATTCGAGTATTTCCTACCCTTTCTTTACTGAATTGACGTTTATTGAGAAATCCTTTTTGTCATTTCACGCTGAATGTCAGCGCCTTTCACCACAAGAAAGACACAGACAACTCCCTCTCTCTCTCTCTCTCTCTCTCTCTCTCTCTCTCTCTCTATCATTCATGATTAAAAATTCAATTAAGTTAATGTTTGACTCAGTGCGGTTTTATTTCATCCTTTGACCGAGTTTAATTTTTTGTTTAATTTAAGTGATCAGATGACTGAGCTGATTTCATCATATCTCCCAGTCAAGACCCTAGAATTGGATTGAAATCAACAAGTGTTATATTTTTGCAAACATTAGTGGACGGACGAATGTGGAGATTGAATGAAGATATGTCCGTTATCTGGCCTCGTCAAATTCACGCATATGTAGTAGGTTGGCCAGGGCACCAGTCACCCGTTGAGATACTGCCATTAGGGAGTTATGGGCTCCTTTGACTGACCAGACAGTACTACATTGGATCCATCTCTCTGGTTACGGTTCATTTTCCAATTGCCTACACACTCATCGAATAGTCTGGCCTATTCTTTACATACTCTCCTCTGTCCTCACACACATGACAACACTAAGATTACCAAACAATTCTTCCTCACTCAAGGGTTACTGCACTGTAATTGTTTAGTGGCCACTTTCCTATTTGGAAGGGTAGAAGAGACTCTTTAGCTATGGTAAGCAGCTCTTCTAGGAGAAGGATACTCCAAACTCAAACCATTGTTCTCTAAGTCTTGGGTAGTGCCTTAGCCTCTGTACCATGGCCATCCACTGTCTTGGGTTGGAGTTCTCTTGCTTGAGGGTACACTCGGGCACACTATTCTATCTTATTAATCTTCCTCTTGTTTTGTTCAAGTTTTTAAAGTTTATATAGGAGGTATTTATTCTAATGTTGTTACTGTTCTTGAAATATTTTATTTTTCCTTGTTTCCTTTCCTCACTGGGCTATTTTTCCTGTTGGAGCCCCTGGGCTTATAGCATCCTGCTTTTCCAACTAGGGTTGTAGCTTAGTAATAATAATAATAATAATAATATGCCTCTTAGGCATCATCATCCTCATCTTCATCTCCTCCAACGCCTATTGACTCAAAGGACCTTGGTTAGATTTCACCAGTCGTCTCTATATTGAGCTTTTAAATCAATACTTCTCCATTTATCATCTACTTAACGCTTCATAGTCCTCAGCGATGTAGACATGGGTCTTCCAACTCTTCTAGTTCCTTGTGGAGCCTAATTGAAAGTTTGGTGAACTAATCTCTCTTGGGGAGTGCAAAGAGCATGGCCAAACAATCTCCATCTACTCCTCACTGTGATCTCATTGACATATGGCACTCGAGTAATCTGTTGTATAGTTTCATTTTTAATCCTGTCCTGTCATTTAACAAGCAAAATGCTTTTGAGGGCTTTGCTCTCAAATCTACTAAATCTGTTGGAGATTTTTTTTTATTGTCATACCATGACTCATATCCATACAGTAACACCAATCTCAAACTGATAAATAGCCTGATTTTTATCTGTAATATCAGCCGATTTGATCTCCAAATTTTGCCTAACCAAGCCATTTTTTATTTGCTTTTTTCAATTTTTCATTGAACTCAAATTCTAAGTATCCTGTATCAGAGATCATAGTTCCTAAATATTTAAATGGTTCCACATAATTAATCATTTCTTCTTCCAAGGATATTGCATATTCCACTCTCATCATCTGTCTTTCTTCATTTTATCTTGACCCCAACCTCATGTGATATTTCATGCATTCTGGTAAGCAAGCTTTGCAAGTGCTTTAGTCTTTTGCTAATAAAGACAGCGTCATCAGCATACATGTATATATTTATATGCACACATGAACACAGACTCATTATATATATATATATATATATATATTATATGTATATATATATTATATGTATATACTGTATATATAATATATATATATATATATATCTCTATCGTATTTTACTTTTGTGTTAATGTTTCCAGAACGCTGTAAACCCCATATTAGCCTGAGCATTTGGTGATTTTGACACTACTCAGAGTGACGAGAATAGAATGATTCTCTTTTCTTGGAACCCTAAAGAAGTGAAATGGTGATTAATATTGGCCTCAAGAAAATACTCATTCACCATTTCAGGGCCATTTCTTCCATCAAGCGGTTTCACAACGCTTAACTAGTCACCCCATTTCCTTGAGATATAATATACTTCACATGCACTATAAACAATTAGCACTTATGATGGTATCATTATCAAGATTGTACTGCTTACTACCACCACTAGATTCATCTGACGTAAGTAATTGTTGTTGGTCTCTTAAGGTTAATTCTCCATTTCTAGGGATTTCCGCTGCCCTATGACATGTATACAATGATCTAAAAAAAACATGTTGACCCTTTCTAGGACAGCGTATCCCAGGTTGTACCGCTTACTACCTCTTTGACAGAAGTCAGTCTGATCCTATCAATCTCAACTGACTAAGCGCAATCCTCCAGTTATCAGTTAAATGATCCGTGAGGCAGATATTTGTTTTTCTTCAGAGCAATTCCCTGTTATAGGGAACATGGCTTATTGTTGAAAAAATGAATATATATATATATATATACATATATATATATATATTATATATATATATATATACATATATATATATACATATATATATATACATATATATATATATATATAGAGAGAGAGAGAGAGAGAGAGAGAGAGAGAGAGAGGGGAATTCAAATTTGAGAACAAGATTTCTTGTGGTGTTGAGGGGTTCCCTTTGATAATATTTCTGTTGAGAGTAGAGCCGTAGCGCACCTCACTTCTGTTCACTGTAGCCAGTTATTAAATTACCAGGCATGTTTTGACCTATCCCCACGTCATGTCATAGTAGCGAAGGGGTTAAATGGTCTTAGCAGCGTCCCTTCGACCTCTAGCTGCGCTCACCTTAAAGCCTGCCTGACACTTGCACGCATTCGTGGCACGCACTGGCACGCATTGATGCGCGAACTCGCGTGAACGAGCCGTGAAAATGTCGTAAACAGTGCGGGAACTCGCGTGCCAGAGTGTACCAATGCGTGCCATGCGCGCCCAGAACTTTGAAATGTTTAAAGTTTGTGGCACGCATTGGCACGCACTAAATGGCCGTGAAATAGTCGTGAACGATGCGCCAACTGGAGTGAACAGTGCGGGAACTGGCGTGAACTGGAGTGAACGATGCGGGAAGTGGCGTGAACTTTATAATGAAGAGAAACAAAAAGGAAACAAAAAATTAATGAAAAGGAAAGAAAAATAAACCTAATAAATTTTTATATTTGCTGTTTTAATGTGAAAAAAAAAAGGATATCTTATTTCAAACTATTTCTATAACTTTATAATGAAGAGAAACAAAAAGGAAACTAAAAAATTAATGAAGAGGAAAGAAAAATAAACCTAATGAATTTTTATATTTGCTGTTTTAATGTGAAAAAAAATTATATCTTATTTCAAACTATTTCTATAACTTTATAATGAAGAGAAAGAAAAAGGAAACGAAAAAATGAATGAAAAGGAAAGAAAAATAAACCTAATAAATTTTTATATTTGCTGTTTTAATGTGAAAAAAAAAAATGATATCTTATTTCAAACTATTTTTATAACTTTATAATGAAGAGAAACAAAAAGGAAACGAAAAAATTAATGAAAAGGAAAGAAAAATAAACCTAATAAATTTTTATATTTGCTGTTTGAATGTAAAAATAAAATGATGTCTTATTTCAAACTATTTCTATAACTTTATAACGAAGAGAAACAAAAAGGAAACGAAAAAAATTAATGAAAAGGAAAGAAAAATATAAACCTAATAATTGTTTATATTTGCTGTTTGAATGTAAAAATAAAATGTCTTATTTCATGCACACACTTATTTTCCTCTATTACCAATCAAGACCCAAAACTTTTGTTTTAAATAAAAATGAACTGAAAAATAAACCCAAGAAATTTTTAAGTTTACAGTTTGAATGTAAAAATAAAATGTTTTATTTCATCAACATACTTTTTCTTCTTTATTACCTTAAAATGAAGAGCAAAACAAATTTTTTCTATTTGCTGTTTTAATGTAAAAATAAAATGATTTCTTATTTCAACACACTTTTTTCTCTATTACCTTAAAATCAACAGCCTAAAAACTTTTCATGTTTGCTGCTTTTAATGTTAAAATAAAATGCTTTCTTAATACTTGTACATATTTTATGTCTGCTATTTATATGTAAATCAAATGCTTTCTTATTGAAACAAAAATAAAGGGCAACAAAAAATACAAACGAAAAAGATACGTTTCTTCTCCTCAATGCAATGGTGTCTCTGACAGAAAGCATTGTTGTCTCTTCCGAAGCCAATCCAAGAATGTCCTCGGGTTGGAGAAGCCCCGTTTTTATATGGAGTGGCCAATTCGTGAATTGGCGTGAACGATGCGGAAACGATGCGGAATGATGAGTGAACTCGCGTGAACGTGTCGTGAACTACGCGTGCCTATTCGTGCCATCGCGTGAACGTCGCGTGAACGTCGCGTGAACGATGCGCGAACTGGAGTGAACTGGTCGTGAACAGTGCGGGAAAAACACCAGTGCCTGCCACAAAGTGGCACGCACTGGCGCGCATCAATGCGTGCCAGTGCGTGGCAAAAATGCGCGCAAGTGTCAGGCAGGCTTTAGTCCTCAAATTCACCCCCGTTTCCTCTTCCTTTTTTTCACTTTGCCGTCGTATGATACTTCCCGATTCGATTGTAGACGCACTGAATCTGCTAGCTTAACATGTGCCCTTGTCACTTGTTGACACTCACCCATGCCCACCAAGGTTGTGTTAAGCTTATAAGCCATGAATAGCGGCTTTTTGGGACGGTTACTGAATAACATCAGAAGCTTTATGTCCATACAAATTATAAGATAATTTATTGTGCTAAAGCTGTCATAGTTTTCGCCTTTTCCTCTAGCATCAGCAGATTACTTCAACGATCTGATAGGACAAATATGAAGCGATTACTTTGGAAATGCGTCAGCTGAAGCATTGCCTTAAAATTTCTGACCTAAAAAAATTTGAATTTAAGATAGTGGCATTAAAGTTGTTGCCGGCAAACCTCCTAGAGAAATATATTGATTGTAAATGAAACATAACCTGTAAAATGCCGCTGCTCTATTAGATAACCTGAGCAGATGAAGAATCGCCAGAAAGTAACTTTATGACGTAGATGGAATTACTTTTGGAGTAGTTAGCTGCTGGGATATTGTATATATTCATGCTAAGAGTAGTTAACTATTGAGATACTATATTTATTCATTTTAATTTTTCTTTTGCATCATCCTATTTGTTCTATTTCATTGTTATCACAATTTGGATGATATAGTTTATCATAACAGGCAATCATCCGTCATAACAACCACGTCTTAATTGGTAATTTTTAAACTGTTGTTGCAGTAATTTACTTTACATTTCAAACACCACATTTCCGGTATTTCCATGAAATACTTAGTATAATGAGCCTCCTATGGAAGCTTGTGTTGTAATACGGTCACGAGAACATTAAGTTCTCTCTCTCTCTCTCTCTCTCTCTCTCTCTCTCTCTCTCTCTCTCTCTCTCTCTCTCTCTCTCTCTCTCTCTCTCTCTCATAAAAAATCTATAATGAAACTGTACCTATTTTGTAGAGGCTAATTTCACTTGAACTTATTTTACCATCTGTATTCAGTTATTATTAGCCATTAGGGATAAACCCCTTATTATTGCCAGTTGCATAGTCTCTCTCTCTCTCTCTCTCTCTCTCTCTCTCTCTCTCTCTCTCTCTCTCTCTCTCTCTCTCTCTCTCCCTAGAAGAAAAAGAATGCATTGACAATTTCCCAATACAATTTTTTTTCTTCAAATTTCGTTGTCGGAATTTTCCCGCCGATTCCAGTATATTCTCTCTCTCTCTCTCTCTCTCTCTCTCTCTCTCTCTCTCTCTCTCTCTCTCTCTCTCTCTCTCTCTCTCTCTCTCTCTCTCTAGATAGATAGATAGATAGATAGATAGATTTGAAAGCTAATTAAACCAGTGTTTGGCCAGCTTGAATTTTATCTTTTGATTGATCCCGTTTCACAATGTATGTTGAATGTTTGATCAGATGATGGAGATGATACCATCCACGTTCTGTTCTCTGGAGTACTGTAACGCATACAAGGAATTTCATTTGGTAAACTCTTGTAGGCTTCTAGATTCCGTTTACTCTAGTTTATATCGGTTTTTTGTAGAGAGAGAGAGAGAGAGAGAGAGAGTTGGAGTATATAGCACACAATACTTTTATTTGTTGCAGAGTGACCTGTTGAATAAATGCCACAATGTTCCTCATTAAAGCTTCAATAACGAAACAACTGCACCAGTGTTATGTACTCGTAAACCCGAAGTGATAACCATGGTGGCAAGATTGCCAACGGCTTTTATCCGTTAGAGCCGTCGAGACTAGCGGGGATATATTTTATATGTATATATGATACATATACACACACACACACCTCTGTATATATATATATATATATATATATATATATATATATATATATATATATATATATATGTGTGTGTGTGTGTGTATGTATGTATGTATGTATGTATGTATGTATGTATTAAGCTCTAATCTATTTCCCCTAACCAAAAAATACCAATAATAAGTCGGTCACTGCCATATTCCTACTAAGAATTAAGGTTGGTGAAGGAACCCCATGTATAGAAGACTTTCGAGGCACCTGCATAGAGGGCTCATCCTGAGCTCTTCGAACTCTACAAACATAATGGTATCTTGCATTTTACGGATATTCGTCCTTTTTGTTTTTCTTTCATTTCCATCGAACATACCCACTTGGCTTCCATAAAGGAGATCTGGCTCTATAAACTCTTCAAGCATTCCATTCTAACTTTCCAACGATACTCCTCTTTTCTGTAAACTTTCTCTTAAGAGAAAGTTTACAGAAATTATTCAACAACACTTCCCAGCTGTGGAAGTTAAACTCATCCTTAAGAACCCTCACTATTGGCTCGCTTTTCCACTTCAAAGATCGATTGAGTCCTTATATGTCCTCTGGTGTTTTATATAAATATAATTGCCCAAAATGTAACCCCGGGACCTACGTAGGATCTACCAGGAGGCTGTTAAAGGCCAGAATTAATTGCCATAGAGGTGTTAGCTATCGAACAGGTTGCAGAAAATCCAACCCTGAACATTCTAAAATTCGGAATCATGCTAAAATGTGCAAACAAAATTTTGATAAAGATTTTACCATCATTGGTCAAGTGTCAAATAACCATGACTTACCTCTTCTTGAATCCATGTTGATCAAACGAATAGTTCCGTCGTTAAATACCCAAGCTTCTTCCATTCAATTACATTTGTCATAGTTTTCTTTTGTTTTTTTTTTCTAACTCTAGTTGGCATACAGTATCTCACTACGCTTGTGCGAGGTTGGTTCCACTACCTTGATGTATATACAGTATATATATATATATATATATATATATATATATATATATATATATATATATATATATATATATATATATAATATTTGTCTTTTAATTTTTATCTAAATTTCAACTGATTTCTATTGTTTTGAATTAATCTGTAAAAAGAAAATTTTTTAATTGTTTCTTAATTCTTTTGTATATATTTTATTTGTAGGCCTGGATAATGTGATTAAGAATCACGAAACGTTGGGAATAAAAAAGATATTTTGAACTACTCTTTCCCTATCCATACTAGGAAATTTTTATTATATATATTTATATGTATATATATATATATATATATATATATATATATATGTATATATATATATATATATATATATATATATATATATATATATATATATATATATATATATAAAATGTTCGTGTATTTATGTATGTGTAGGCAGAAAATGAGAGAGCTAATTCAATGAAAACATTTATTTAGACTGAAAACGATCCCTTCCAGAATAAGAGAAAAATTCTGGGTGTTCCTTTCAAAGACTAAAGATTTTAGGAACCAATCTTTGTTCCAAAAAGGACTAGAGAGATAAGTTTGGCAATTCTTAGCACAAAAGGCAACTTTTTCCTCTCTCTCTCTCTCTCTCTCTCTCTCTCTCTCTCTCTCTCTCTCTCTCTCTCCTCTCTCTCTCTCTCTCTCTCTCCTCTCTCTCTCTCTCTCTCTTTTTTTTCTTTTTTTTCCTCCGTGGTCTAGGTGTGATAGGAGGTTCATAAGTGAAAGAGAGTGAAAGGAAAAAATATATGTTTGGGGAGAAAGGAGACAGATTAAAGCAGGTAGTCTCTGGCCTTCTGATCTATCGGGTTTATCTGTCTAGTTGAAAGTGCCTTTCTGACACTGAATGGGAGATAGTAACGGGAAAAAAGATATGGGGTATTGCATTGTTAAAGGAAAAAAAGTTTAGGAGAAATGTTTCTGAATGCAGTGCATAGTGAATGCATCACGTTTTTATATTTCTTTTTCTGCTATGATGTGTTAATTCTTGTTTCCTTAGTATGTAATGGGACTTAGTTAAGAAGGGTCTCTCATGTTTTTTTTTTATATATTTGAATCGTGAGAACTCCCCTGGTAACTTAATATTCTTACAATAGCCAATTATTTTAGCCTAAAAAATACTTTTCTCCTTACGTTTTAAACTGGATCTCTCTCTCTCTCTCTCTCTCTCTCTCTCTCTCTCTCTCTCTCTCTCTCTCTCTCTCTCTCTCTCTCTCTCTCTCTTTTATATGGCTATTGTGGGTAATCTTCGGAAGCGTGACGATTCGTACGATACTTCGACAGCCATTTGTAAGGATCTTCCAAACATAAAATCTGCAGATAAACATTTTTGGAAATGAGCATACATGAAGTTGGACATAAATGGATAAAAGCAACAATATGGGTACTATATCTACACATGTTAAGAGAGTCGTTAATTCCCACAAAATATGTGTGCATCAGCTATGGTTTTTCTATGTTAATTCGTTATTTCTTTCATATACTGAAAACATATAAGATAGATACCTGTTTGGAAGTTAAGGAAAATAGAGGCTGTAGCGTCAGTTTTATACATGTTTGCGTTTCCGTTTTGTCCGTATCTTACTTGTAAATAAGAATCTGTTTCTCCATACTGAAACATAATTTTACAAATCACAGCTACAAGGTAGAAATCATCCCTGCAAGAATTATGTGCATAGATACATTGGTTTTTTTTAAGTAAAAACAAGTTTTACTAAAATTGAATATGCAATGTATTGACACATTCTTTTAATAAGATCACACCCATGCCAGAGATAGAACACAGGCGACTATTATATGACAGCATTTTCAACGCTTGATCGGTGATGATGATAAACACCCTGCTTTTGAAAATTAATCTCGTAGTAGGGATGTGTTTGTTTTTGCTTCTTTGCAAACTTGAGAATTTTTCCCCATCATAAGCTTACAAAAATTCACGGTTTAGTAGTTTTCAATGTAGATAGATATATGAAGCAGACAATACTATGGAGTTTTCTACTCAATATTTTCATACTTAGGTTTGCAATTAAGGTAAGCATGTGCCGGTGGCAAGTATCATTTTAAGTTATGTTGCTTTTGTTGTTATGGTTATGTGCAATTACACAAATGCATTCTGAGATGCACTGAAGCAACGCATATGCACTCAGATATAGTTCCGTCGGAAGTGGATAACACCAAAATGTTAATCAGCTCGTTTTCTCCCTAGATACAGATAAGAAAATGTAACACGAATTCAAATTCACATTTTTATACATCTTTTAAAGTGGTCATTCCTTTTGGTTATCTTAGATCAGGCAAGTTTAAATTGTTATTGGTCGTCCGGTCGTAACTGTGATTTATTCGTAATATTAAAGATGTCCTGTTTCTTTTGTCACTTTCTCCCTAGTCAAAGATATTTTCTCGATTATTATCATAAGAAATACAAAGTAGGTTTTGGATAAATCTCTAGGTGGCTTCATTTGCTGCTGGGACAAATTTGATTGAAATTTATATTGAGTAAGCTCTTGCAAATAATCTCAAATGTTGTAAGTGTAATTAAACTCTCGCTGACATACACAGAACTCCTCATACGCAAAAATATTTTCACAGATGTATATATATATATATATATATATATATATATATATATATATATATATATATATGTATCACTATTTCTACTTTTTCATTAACAAGCTATGCCAAAATTTATTTAGCGAACCAAAAAATTACCTGTTGGTATTTATGTATGTTTAATTAGAGGAGAGGTGAGAGAATTATGATGAGCGGCACTTTTCGTAAAAGTTAGCGATTAAATTCGAGCTAAAAGTTATATTATATTGCATATATTTCTTATATGTATATATATATATATATATATATATATATATATATATATATATATATATATATATATGTTAGTGTGTATTTGTAGATATTTTTATGTGTAAATTGCACACACACACATCTATCTATCTATCTATCTATCTATCTATCTATATATATATATATATATAATATATATATATATATATATATATATATAATATATATATATGTATATATAAATATATATGTATATAATACATGCACAAATAAAATGACCTGAAAGAATACCTCCGAATAAGTTTAATCCGTAATATATGCAATATTTACAAAGACCATATTAGGCCGAATAGAAAGACAGATAGACTTTAATCAAACTTTAGAAGTGGGTATTCAACAACTAATCATATCCATATAATTAAACAGCTAAGTGATAAATCAACATAGTAAGATAAACCAATATGTATGGCATTTTTAGACTATGAGAAAGCTTCTGATTTAGTCCAAACTCCAGCAGTAATAAAAGCCCTTAAAAAACAAGAAGCAGAAGAATCCAGTGTTAGAACACTTGAAGATATCTATACAGGAAGTACGGCATTCCTAAAACTACATAAAGATAGAAAATTTCCATTGAGAAAGGAGTTAGACAGGCTGACCCCATCTCTCCTGAACTATTCACAGCAGGCCTAGAAGAAGTTTTTAGAAATTTAGATTGGGAGAATGTAGGAATTAATATTAATAGGGAATATCTTAACAAGTTGAGATTTGCAGATGACTTAGTTGTGTTTAGTGAATCATGGGAGAAATTGCAAAAGATGATAGAAGATTTGAATAGAGAAAGCAGAAATGTAGGACTGAAAGTTAATATGAGTAAAACTAAGAGAAATAACAAATAAGAGTTATGGATGAACGTCTAGAGATTGTTAATGAATATACGTACTTAGGACAGACAGTAAGTGTTTCTCCAGGACACAAAACCGAAATTAAAAGAAGGATAAGCATGGATGGAGAGCTTTTGGTAAACAAAATGAGATTGTGAAATGTAAATTGCCACTTTCTCTAAAAGGAGAAGTATTTAATCAGACGGTCCTTCCAGTGTTAACTTGAGCATCAAGAACTTGGAGCCTTACTAAATCCTTAGAACATTAAGCTAGTTACAACTCGGAGAGCCAAGGAAGGAATAATGGTGGGAATAATACAAAGAAACAGTAAAAGAGCAACATGGATAGGAAACCAAACTAAAGTAGAGGATATTTGAACTTGTGAAAAAAAAAGGACATAGCCAGGACGTATTATGAGAATGGCAGATAATAGATGGATATATATATATATATATATATATATATATATATATATATATATATATATATATATATATATATATATATATATATATATATACACATACACGCACAATACGATTTTAGTCCACACTACGTTCCTCTGAACAACAGGCGATCATATATCCTATATCGAGCTGAAAGTCGCTTCTCTCCATATTGTTTAAGTGGTTAACTGAGATGAAGTTACAGCAGCCAGGTTGGCTTTTGGTAATTCAGATGTTCAGGTTGTTCTACTCTATTCTTGAATTGCCGTGTTTATTAATGTTGCTTTGGACTAAAGTGTACGGTCCCTATGATAACTGGTTGTGAATTGGCTTGGTTGAATACTTTTTTAATATGTGATGGGCTTTGATAAGGTAACCGATCTTTTTAACGAATCAAGTTTAAATTCATGTAAACCTTCTCGACATAACGAATGTGCAAATCAATGGGGGATGAAAATAAAATATAAATTCTAACAAAAGAGGAAAAAGGAAATTAAATCCTTTCAAGAAAGCAACCGGTCACGAACTCTCAGAGAGGAATTCAGAAAAGGGAAATAGAGTCGAGAGATAACCATTTCCATTTATTATCCCCTTCGTTGATCAAAAGTTTCCGCAGCTTTGAACGAGTTAGAGTCAAGTCTTCCTCAAAGTGCAACATAAGAGGAAGTCGAACTTGAACTCAGGCATTTAATTTGCGGCATTTAATCAAAACAAAAGACGAAAGATGTTTCTGTTTCATTTTTATTTAATGTCAATCTTTGGACACATGCGAATCTCTGAACTTTTTTTTTCTACATCTATTCTTTAGCACAGTCTCTGATTTAACAAATAGGAGGATTTGCGACGATGTTTAAAATTTTAATCTATTATATCTGGTTTGCCACCCCCCACCCTTTTTTTTTGGGGGGGGGGGGGGGGTAAAAGTTATAGGAACTGGCTCAATCTTTAATACAAAACCAATAAAACCATATTCATATTTTTTGTCACTAAATTTGTTATTAAAGCGTTACGTCTTTTACATTGTAATCACATTTCTCTCACGTCTCGTATTGATTTCTTTGATGGTTCATTTCCTAGGCCCTCTTATTCCCCTCAAGCTTCCCCTTTCCCCTTCCCCCTTCCCCTTCCCTCACTCGTGCACCCGTATTCTAGATGAAGGCTTATCTTTCTTTCACTATGCTTGACCGCGACAAAGTGTGTTATTCTTTACTTATCTCAACTTCATTTTACCTCATCCACATGTTTCCTGTATATAAGTGCGAATGTCAGAAGACTTGTTTGCCGATTTTAACAAAAGATATGTCTGTTTGGATGAAAAGAGATCATGATTTTAAATCTTCTCGAAAATAGTCACAATTTTCCAACATTTGCTTCAATATGACTTCTAATATGTAGGGTATTTAACACCTGTATGATTTCGATTGTGTTGTTCAGATCAGTTGAAATGGTGACAGGGCGCCCCCCCCCCCCCCCCACCCAAAAAAATAGTCAAATTTCAATTTGAATGGACTGCATTTTCAACATCCCGAGTATGTATCCTGGGATGTTAATCACACGTCCAAAGTTACGAAGCTAATGCTACTTATTTTAAGAATGTAAATAATAGTCTCTTAAAGGGTTACTATCGAATACCCTGTTTTTTCCGATATACTGAAAAATCTCCCAAATCTGGCTTGTTCACTTGGCTTTACTGAAAAAGATATCTTCAAGCTCAGTAGGAATGTATTCTTACGATATTATTAAATTTATTATGAAAGGAAATTCTTTAGGTTTTATATTCGGGCTGAGTGGAGAAATCTTGTAATTAAGGCCTTCTATAGAAATATGCATATGTAAAATAGAACATATTTATTATTGGAGAGAGATAGAGGAGAGCGGAGGTAGGTCTGGATGTTGAGCATGATTAGTAATGAATGGATTCTTATCTTGTAAGGAACGTACATTTCTCTAATAATATACTGTAATTTAAAGAAAATTGAGACAGAGAGGTTGATGAGGAGAGCAGCATATGTGAAAGATGTGATTGTTTTTCTGAAACAAGAAAAATATGAAAGTAACTGGAGATTTTTTCATTTAATTCTAAAAAAAAAGATTGAGCTTTTATTGTTATCTTCATCTTTTCATCTCACGGCGGTGCATAAACAGAACCACAGACTCGTGTCTTTTGCCTCCATCTCCATCGTCATTCTTCTGGCCAAGTCGAAGTAAATCAACAAAGCGTCGTTCCAGCTGACTTAGTCGTCCTCAGGAAGATCCTTTCGGTTTGAATGACATCCAACTTCCAAACTCCTTTCTCATTTCCTTTTTAGGATTCGTCAGCAACTCACTGTTGCTACCCAGACTTTTTTCCCACATTTTAGAATTTATATAAGCGAGTTACCTAATAGAAAAGGCTGCTTACTAGGTCAGTTTAAGGATATTGAATTCACCCGTTGATCTATAAGGAATGGTTGTAAAAATTGTTGTAATTTTCTGCTTTGCACTTTAAGAGGAAGTTTAGATATTCATTTATAGGAGGTCATCATTGTCCTTTGAAGTAGAAAGTAAATTTGCAAATGATACATGTTTGTATAGAAAAATTAGATGGTATGTTGACTTTTGCCTTCGGAGGAAATAACCATGAAATTGAAATACGCAAATAACCGCTTCCTATTCGACAAGTATGGGGAAAGAAACTAATTTGAATTGAATAAGATACTTGGGAGTGAATATATGATATATGAAAGTATTCCACTAGCTATGTATTTTTTAACATTTATTAGAAATACACTCCATGATTTCAAACCAGGGACAAAATTAACTGCAGTAAACCAACATCTAATCAATCTCGATCAGATTGATATTGTGGTGACGAATGGATCATTGCCCAACCAGTTGGGTAAGCCACTATTAATTTTTAGTAGAAGAACCTCCATCATAATTTTTACTTGTTATTGTAAATACTTACTTTTTAGTAACATTGTTTTTTGTTTAAAACACATGGTCATTTTTAATCTTGGTGACTTAATCTTAATCCAGTTATTTGCAGAAGTAAATCTATTAATCTTGTACGTCTTCCAAAATATTTTCTTCGTCGGTTCTAGCATGGAAGTTAACAAATAGAAGCTCTAAGAATGAATCCTATAGTTATCCATCTCTATCTGTGGCTACCAAACAGAGTCTTTTGGACAGTGCTGATTTTCCCCTTTCAAGGAACATGGTCATCCTGTCCTTGGATTTCTTTTTAAAGAAAAGAACATCAATGAAATGGCCGCAAAGGGAAAGTAAAAGACACTGACTGGAAAACTATAGCGAAAGCCTATCTATTACCCTGGAACCCCTATTATAGCAGCAAATATTGGTCAAATGCAGTTGCACTGACGCGTAAATGCAAATTCTCCAATTTATGAATAGTCTCCAACATAAAAAAGCATGGGAAGTTAAAGGAATCAAAGTATCTAATGAAGACGTTAGATATATTATATGCTCTCTCTCTCTCTCTCTCTCTCTCCTCTCTCTCTCTCTCTCTCTCTCTCTCTCTCTCTCTCTCTCTCTCTCTCCCCAAATACCTGAAAAGCAAGAAGTAATAAAGTTCAAGAATCAGGTTCAGTTTCATATATGATATTACTGCAACATTTCTGCAAAACCAGGGTTTTAATTCCTTCCATTGAATTGTTCCAGAGCTTAATGAATATTTCACCCAAATAAGGTTTCTTGAAAAGGGCTTGCCAAGGCTAAAATTCAGTTTCTTTCTAGTGTGAATTAATTTTCCAGCGCATTTTTCCCGTTTTCGCACTGCTCAGAGATTTTCGCTAATGCTTAAGAACATCCAGTCTATTTCTCGTAATTTTTTTCAGTGATCTTTATAAAAGGATAGTCGGGAGGGATGAATAACCCTTTTAGAATTTTTGGTGAAATACCTGTACGTGGCCCGGTAATTCTTTTTAGGTATTTTTGGACAAAATGTTTTACATTCCAGCAAAACACGATTAAAACCATACGTGCACACTTCCACTTTGAAAATATCCAAACCTAGTTTATTTCAGTGAACAAAGTCTTAATTATTTATTCACACCTGCGTGTATTTCTTGTCTTTTAATTGAGGATTAATTTCCTTACTGGCTTTACTGATCTTCTTGTATGCATGTTCATAAATGCTCTTTATAAAGCTATATGATAAGGTAGTTGGTTTAATTGCTTTTACCACTACACTACAACATGTTAGTTGTTAAAGGCTTATGAGAGAGAGAGAGAGAGAGAGAGAGAGAGAGAGAGAGAGAGAGAGAGAGAGGAGAGAGAGAGAGAGAGATAAATAAATGAACATGTACTTAACACGACAGGATTATGCTGCATAAAATAATCTGCAAAATGTTTCAATCGTCTTGTAACGAAGGTCCTTCGGGAAGGTACACTTCAGTATCCTGAATTCCCTGCAGTAATTAAGGATAAGCGTTTGAGTCCCAGGATTCGTGTGATGAGGTAACCGGCGTAATTGTCCATTGAATGCTAAAGGGAGAAGGTGACGGAAGATATGGAAGGAGTTTCCAGTAGACTGGACTTGAAAGACGCCCGGTAACGGAGGTTCCAGGACAAACTAAGGTCCTTATGAATGAAGGTTCTTATTGTTAAAAGGGTTATTAATAAATTCTCTACCATTTCGTCCTAAAAGCTTAATTTTAATTACCATAGTTGTAGCACTATAACTTGTGTCTCATGATTTGTTTTTTAAGTGTTCTCAGTCAGAGAAGTCTTTTTTTCTAATACAGGCAAGTGGTTTATTGACAATTTAAGTTGCAACACTTGCATTAATGGTGATCGCAATAATCATTTTAAGGATTATGATTTATTTGTTATGATCGCCTAGCAGTCAAAGATGGTGAAATTAAGATCACAACGAAAGAAATTAACTTCAGGAAAAAGAAAATGTTTTTCTCTTCTACATGAAAGAGCTTACCCACACATAATGGACTTGACCGATTATTCTGCAGTAGAGATATTTATTATACTGAATAACTGTAATAACTCTAGTGTGGATAATCCTGGTGACAAGTTTTAAATGATTTTTGTAAGCTTAGAAAATTTACTGTATTTTATTGCTTTCTAATAACAATAAGTATGTCTTTGATTGCTTTCATTGTTATATTTGTTTGTTGTTTGTTTGATGGCTGCTTTTCTGGGCCCATACAGCAGGGGAACCTCACTCTCTACAGGACCTCCACTGTCGTTTTACCTTGTTTGTTCACAGCATTTATCTTTTCAAGTCACATAATGTTCATTTATTGTTAAATCGTCATTGTCAAAAGACTCATGAAATAAGAAAGTCTTCAGTTTCCTCTTGAAAACCTTAATGTCTTCAATCATTCGAATGTTTCGTGGGAGCTTATTATATAGTCTCGGGACCGCATATTTAATGGCTCTGGAGCCCAAAGTGGACATAAATCTAGGTTCCAACAGTTTGAAGCCATCCGTAACTATTCTCGTGTCGACACGATTTGTTGGCTGCGCAATATGTAGTAGTTCTCTCAGGTATTTTGGACGACCGGCTCTGATAACTTGGTGGGTTATTGTACATATTTTAAATTCAATTCTCGCTTTAATCGGCAGCCAGTATAAATCAATTTGTATAGGGGTGATCCTTTCTCTATGTGAGACACATTTTATCAGTCTTGCTCCTCTGTTTATTATGTTTTATAATTTCATAAGTAGGACTTTTGGTAAATTGTAGTAGATAGAGTTGCAGTAGTCAATCCTGGTAATGACACAGTTTATCACAAGTTTCTATACAGAATTTTCGTCCGGGTACTTTTTTATAAACGCAATATTTCTTCGATGATAACCAGCAGTTTTTATTACATTATTTATTTGGGTATTTAAAGACAGATTACAGTCAAGAAATACACCTAGATCTCGAACTTTACTAGATATCGGCACCTAGTCATTATTTATGTTCATTTGAATATCACCTAAGTTTCTCACGCTTTTTCTCTTGCCCACGACCATGAATTCAGTTTTGTTCTCATTTAATTTTAGTTGTTTAAATCTCAATTATTCTCTAACACTATTAATCATTCGGTTTAGAGTTTCAGTAGTGTCATGTAAATCATTTATGGAGAAGTAAAATTGTGTGTCATCTGCAAATAGTTTAAACTTCACGCCATGCCTTTGTAGCATTTTTGATAGACCAATAGTATAGATGCAGGATAAGATTGGGCCAAGTACACTTCCTTGGGGTACCCCTATGTTTAAGGGTTCATATGATGAATAAGAGTTTCCAATTTGTACACAGTAATTTCTACCAACCAAGTAGTCTTTTAGGTATTCGAAGGCTTGATCTTCAACGCCGATGGACCGTAGATAATTTAGTAGCAGTTCATGTACAACTGTATCAAAAGCAGCACTGAGATCGAGCAATATTAAAATACCACATTTATTTTCATCCATCATTTCTAGCATATCATTTACAACAGAGCAGATGGCTGTCTCCGTAGAGTATAGTTTTCTGTAAGCAGATTGGTTGTCAGGCAAAGCTTCTATTACTTCTAAGTGACTGACTAATTGTTCAAGAATTACATATTCAAGCACTTTTTAGACAAAGGATAGATTTGAAATAGGTCTATGTGAGCTTAATTCCTGGTAGTCCAATGCATTTTTCAGAACTGGTGTGACTATAACCATTTTCTCAGTTTTAGGAAACTTACATTCATCAATGCTTGCATTTGCTATTCTCATTATTATATCGGCTAGACTAGAAGTCTCTCTCTCCAATTACTTCAGATATTGGCATAGGATCGATCGCGCAGTTTGTTTTCTTTGCTCTCTTGATAATTCTGGTGATGTCATCTTGTGTTATGTTGTTAAATCGTATTAATTTTGTCTGTGTGCCTGGTGTTTCATTAATCTGATGTTGAGTATTTACAAATGATCTGGATATGTTTTCAATTTTGTTTTTAAAGAATAATAGAAAATTATTTGCTAGTTCCTAGTCACTGTATCCATCAGGTAACTTCGTTGTTAATTGTTATGTTTTATGTTAAAGCTACACGACAGATCTTTTTCTTAGATTTTTGTAACATCATCACAAGATAATTCTTTTACCTTTGGCAAAGCTTTAAAAATCCTTAAGATCCTCGTGACGACTTGTTCGAAAACACAAGAATATTCTCAATCATGATCCCGTTTTATTTGCTTCCAGAAATAATGTATTTTTATGTACGGTAAGGACTTAAAAATCCCAGTGAAAGATGAGAAATAATGAATTTCTGCTTGAAATATACAACCCTGAATAACATTAAGGAAAGAAGAGAGTTAGAAAAGGTCAGTCAAGAAACTATAATATACTTCACTGAATTTTCATTTCTTCGTAAATTTGGAAATACGTGTTAAACATAACGCAGGATTTTTTTTTTTCTTTTGAAACAATACTTTTAGCATATTTAGTCATGGATGCAGTTGGCCCGATTATAATAATAGCGGGAATAATTTACTCTGGAGTAATTACTTTACCCTAAGCATAAATTTAATTACCTGCAATGCATCAGAGGGTTTTACTTTATGTGAAATATATTTTTCATGTTTTGTTGTTTGTGCTTAGTTCCATTTGTATGTGGAATTGGATTAAACTGATTAGATTCATATATACATGATATTTATTGTACAAGCCCATTTTCTTATAATAAAATACACATTTGGCTACCCTTTCTTATTATGTCCAGAAAATGTAGAAATGTAAAACGGGAAAATCTACAAAGCATTGAAATGATGGCATTGTTTACGTTAGATATTTCTTAATAGGAAGTTTTTAAACACATAATTTATATATATATATATATATATATATATATATATATATATATATATATATATATATATATATATACATATATATATATATATAATGTAAATATATATATATATATATATATATATATATATATATATATATAATGTAAATATATATATATATATATATATATAATGTGAAAATATATATATATAAATATATATATTTTATATATATATATATATATATATATATATATATATATATATATATATATATATATATAGAGAGAGAGAGAGAGAGAGAGAGAGAGAGAGAGAGAGAGAGAGAGAGAGAGAGAGAGAGAGAGAGAGAGAGAGAGAGAGAGAGAGGGGGGGGGGGTTGTCAGGAAAGCAAAATATACATAAATCGAATAATTCCAATAAATTTGTAGCTAAAATAATAAAAATTGAAATAACCAGGAGTTAAAAGGTTAAGATTCAGTTGTCAAACTCCACTTGGACAAAGAAAGGATTAGTTGGTCCCCTTAAAGTAGGTAAATCTTTTGATGAGGCTTTACAATGCATTACATCATCACTAACAACTCCAGTTGAAGGAGCTTTTTGCGTATCTTGTTATAGCGTTGCAAATACTAGACGAGTGTTATTAGAACAGCAAAGGTTTAAGAGAACAGAGATGTGAATGATGAGGTGGATTATGGGAATATCACTGCTTGAAAGATTGAAAATTGATGAGATAAAAAGGATGGTAGGCGTAGTAAAGATTACAGAGATGATAAGAGTGTCATGACTGAGATATTTTGGGCACGTGTTGAGGATGGATGGTGGGGAGGGAGTGGAGACGGCTTGGGAGGAACGTGTTAGAGGGAAAAGATCAGGGGGTAGATGGAGAATTGGATGGCGAGAGAGTTGAAGGATGATATGGAGAGAAGAGGTTTGGTGGAAGAGGATGCCTTTGATAAGAGGCATTAGAGAAGACGCATCAGGCAGCCGACTCCTCAATGTAAGGATAACGGTGGAAAAGAAGAAGAATCACTTGACTTGGTTCTTTTTAGTTTTGAAGAGGTGCTAACGTCGTCGGTAAACTCGTTCTTTAGCTGTATGTCAATCCATGTAAAAAGTAGCATAAAGTTTTATGGCTTTGTCTTATGTCCTAACGAGTTCTAAATTATTTTGTCAAAAACTTATCAGGATTTATATGGCACTATGCTACCTACTGAAAGTTTGAGTGTATAAAAGGAAGAAAATCGTAATTGTCATTTGGATACCAAATATAATATCATTTAAAACGGTCAGCATTAAAGAACTCATTCAAATCCATGCACAATTCTTTTCCAAATAATATACTGAAACTGTATACGTTAATAAATGGAACAAAATGAATACGCATAGCTTTAAATATTTAATGTTTAGAGTTAAACGAAAAAAAAAAAATAATCTTGAAAACAAATTTGTCTAAAATCAGACATGAGCGTGGTCAAATAATCTGGCGTAATGAAGTCCATTCCAGCTTTGCCATTGGAGAATTTGTTCAACAGTCTACTATGAAGTTACAAATTCCATTTGCGAGTATAGTAGAAACCTGATACTGCATGGACAAGGCCTCTGGAAAGCAGGAATAACGTAATCACAAGGCAATATTTCATTCCATTAACCTTTAATGAATTGCTAGGTAAAATTGTGGGTTCATTTAATGTTCTTGCATTATGACTGATGCTTTGGCACGACTTATTTTGAAAAACAAGAATTTTATTTTACAAGGACCCCCACCAACTATTGAGAGTCATGTATCCTGTATTGTACTCTGTCTGGCGTGTATTTTATCGTTAAAATTTTCTTTCATTCTTTGTTTTATGTTTCAACGCCAAGCGCATACACTTCGACCGAACAAGCGCCATTTAATCAAGTTTAAGGCGACACGAACTTTGCTCGCATTCAAGGTATTGTTTTCCACTTTGGCAAGTCAAGAGTCCGTCCATCGACAAATTTCCATGATAACCTACATTCTTGTTCAAATTGTGTATGTTGTTTGAAAGTTTAGTCGACGCACTTCGGCCTTGACACAATATTATTCGATAGTGTTGATTATCTAATGATTATTTGTTAGGATACGTGAAATTTTGCCCTCAAGTAGGCCTACTGTATGATCTGTTGTACGGCTATCAGCTCAAACACAATTACTTTGACAAAGTTTCATTTTGTCAAGTTCAGTCAAAAAAAAAAAAAATAATTATCGATAGAATCTGTTCTTTTGCTAATGGTAGTTTTTATAGTTACAGTTCTTTTTTCAACAACCAGTTATATAGGTCAACCGTATGGGAAAGTTATAAAGTCGTAACCATCTTTCTAAAATCACCACAGCTTTGATGATCATCACCATCTCTTCCTACGCCTATGAACGCAAAAGGCGTCTCTATCTTGAGATTTTAAATCAATACTTCGCCATTCATCTCCTATTTCACGCTTCATAGTCCTCAGCCATGTAGGCCTGGGTCTTCTAACTCTTATAGTGCCTTGAGACCAGTTCAAAGTTAGGTGAACTAATCTCTCTTGGGGAGTGCTAAGAGCAAGCCCAAACCATTTTCATCACCCCTCGACATGATCTCATCCACATATGGCACTTGATTAATCTTATAGTTTCATTTCTAATCCTGTCCTTTTTTTGCCATTGTGCAAATTCCACTAATCCATCAACTTAAATTAATTACTCGTAGACTAACTTTACTAAAAATACCAATATATTTTACATATCATTAAATGGAGACATAGCATATGTTTAATGAAGTTGCTTTGTGTTTGTATACAAGACTATCTTGCTATTTAGTAAGGTATATAGTATCTCTGTCAAGCACTATCAATAAAGTGAACGCCCAGCAAAAGTTATTAATTCTTGTTTTAATCAATAGACAACGTCTGCATGATTGTTAATTTTATTATGAATAGACAACCTCTCCCTTTTGTGTAATACAAAGAATCTCTCTCTCTCTCTCTCTCTCTCTCTCTCTCTCTCTCTCTCTCTCTTTCTCTCTTTCTCTCTCTCTCTCTCTTTCTCTCTCTCTCTCTCTCTCTCTCTCTCTCTCTCTCTCTCTCTCTCTGGTGAATTCCATTTCCAACGCATACTCATCATCCTCGCGTGAATTCCACTTAGAGTCAGTAACACAAGATGCAATGGCCATGATTAGAGTTCCGCCAGGTTGCAACGAGGTATTATTTCACCACTTTTTCAAATATTCAAGATAGATTTCATTTTGAGATGTGTTGTCATCTGATTCCGTTTTATGTTATTCGTGTAATCAAAACGAATTGTTTAGGTTTATGGTGATTTTTTATTATTCGATTAATTTCTAGGGATGGCAATTTATTTGGATTTCTTTATAATGTTCTTGACATGATGTAGCTGTAGCTGGGGAGGTTTAAAATTGCCCTACCTTTGTATGGAAGGGTCGATGACACGGGCACCCGGTACTGCCTCTTTGAGCCTGATGGGGTTTAGGAAAGGAATTATATAAGATCAAGAAGACTTCAAAAGACAAGACGTTATATAGAGCTTTGGTCAATTAATGCCATTTTACCAGCAATAACTTGGAGAACAATTTTTCTTCTTCTGTTTCCCCGAATCATTCAACGTCGTCCTTATTAAGAAGCAGGTTCACTAATACTGGTTTAGAAGTGCCCATCTCGGTCTTTCCACCTGAAAATGATTACCACAATAATTCTGAGGTTACATTCTGAGTCTTACGTAAAGAGCAGCGTTGAAAAATCCGTCTGGGGTTTCAATCTGTGGACGGAATAGCTTTGATTAATTTAATTTATTAGCCTTTGTCCGTTTGTTTGAGAGTAATTTGAAATATTGTTAACAATTAGACCGTCCTATTTATCTGTATTGAGTGAGGCATGAAATGCTGATATTCCAAAGTTTCGTAATGATATTTGCAGCTTGGAAAATTACTAAAGTTTAATTACTTTCACAGAAATCAGTGATGAATTTTGAACGAACATTTTAATGACTTGGATAAAATAATTGTGAATTACTTTCATGGATATATTTGCGTTTTAAGTGTCTGAGTGTGTTGTATAAAATGGAATAGAATGAGGAAAACCTGTTCTATATAGGATATTATTACGAGCAACAGACTGTTAAGGAAGGACGGTTCTTTGAAATCATATCCAGCTATTACAGCTTCTCATGAATCCGGAAGTGAAAACATAAATAAGTGAATTGCGTCGCTTCATATAATCAATGCATTTATACACAAAGTCATAGGAAGGGAGCTGAAGTTTAAAACCCGTAAACGGTTTAAGGATGGCTATGTGATACAATTTGAAAGGAATTTTGCTAATCTGTTATTTTTAGCTATTATACGCATTATTCCTTGAGGAGATTGATCCATCTCTGAACGACAGCATTTTTCATTAACATTGATGAATATCGTACTCTGGAAATATTATTTCTCCTAGCGAGCGTCTGTTTGAATGAGATTACACAGCTGTCATTCAGATTTTGTTTTAGAATTTGGTTTTATCGCATTTCACATTTTCGGATGTCCACATTTAGGATCATACGAAATCTCAGAAAAATTTCAGAAGTCTTGTATTAACCATTGCTTTATTTATTTTAGTTTTAGAAACACAAATGTCTACTTGTAGTTCTAAGTTTTATATTTTTCAAACTCACAGACTTTAAAAATATTCCAGATTTTTTAGATGTATTTTGATTATAAGATGCAATAATATCCATGTGGAATGTGCCAGATATTATGTTTAATGTAGAAGAATTTTCTTGCATTATTTCTTATTTGGGATACCAACTGACTTGTGTCATCTCAAATTGTTTTATAATCGGTGATACATTTTATTCCTCGAAACTTGTTTTTGCCAACTTTCTTCCTTTTTTTTTTTTTTTTTGACTAACACTATTGACCACATTTTCTTAAATTTTAATGAAAGAATCATACATTTTAACCGATTTTCTTCTCAAGATGTTTTTAAAATCACGGTTTTAGTACTTTTTTAAAAATATCGTTAGTTAATCTAAAATTTTTGACTACGGTACCTTGTTAATATCATAGATCCCCCTACGTATTAGATTTTTCATTATTCTCTTGGTTGGCCCTTATGGCATTGAATTTTTGGTGACAGCCAATTTACTTTGGCAAGTAAAATAATCTGCCAATTTACTTTGGCAAATAGAATAAGCGTTTGCTCTATTTGGTTTGCTTCAGTTTGTATGTGTCTGTCCCAATGAAGCAAATACAGTACGTGCGAATTACTCTTCATGAAGCTTGGTGCACTGATAAACGACTTTTCCTTTTAATTTGGTGAAACGTATTATATTTCACCCGATTATGAGTGAAGTGTCTGGTAACAAATCGAGTCGAGATACTGCCAGACAAACAAGTGGAAACATTCCTTTTGCTGGGCAGGTGGCGCAGTAGTGACGAATTGTAATGGGAAAATCTGCTTCTTATTTTAGAGGGGGAGAAAAGCTACTGAGCCAAATGTATATATGTCCACTGCATCACTACTTTCTTTGGGCCAAGGCTCACGTAGCTTCTTTCTGCCAATGACGTAACATCTATTTAGAAACTAAAGGAGTCCCTCTAACACAATCTTTATTTGATTATAGTGTTTAATTATTTTTTCACATTTACTTATTCTTTAAAATTTATTTTTACAAGGATAAAAAGGACAAGGCTTGTAAAGAATCTATGCCTCACTTGGAAACTGAATTTTACCCACCGATGGGCCACGGCTTGTTGCGTGAGAACCGTTGACTAAAATTTTCAGGATATACTTCAATGGTAGGATGACTGATAGATTTATTTACCTAGAGTGACTGATTTAGAGGGGTAAAATAAACGGCAGTCACTTTTAAGCATTCTAATTGTCATGTGATCTCTAATATGTCGGATGACATGAATAATTTAATTCTCATAGGAAACAAATGTGCTGATTTATTAGACATTGATAATAATGTAATATCTATTACAAGTTTTTTATGGAAATTTACTCGTATTTAAAATACAGTTAGTAATGTTTTATTTTATGAGAAATAACCACCACTTTCAAATGATAACGTTGTAGTCCGCATCTTCGTCGTTAAGAAAATTTTGGAAATATAGTGATTTTTAATCGTCACGAAATAAGCAGTTATCTAGTGGGTTTGAATGAAAATAAAATTTATACTGTAAATGCATCCTGCCAAAGTTTTTTTTTTTTTATTAGATTAAGCTTGATTTCAGTTCCATAAAAGACTTAAGAATTCTGGCTTGTTCAAAACTTCAGCAGGCGATTCCAAGGAAGTAAAAGATTATTTAAAGTTATCTGGCATTATAACTTCTCGGATTCCTGACACTGAGGGAAGAGAAGTGTTACGGGAAATATTATGCGAGGGGAGGGGTTACTAGGGAACATCTCTCACGTAAGTTTCTGTGGATTTCGTCAAACTTCTTCTTGTCCAGTAATTGAATGATTTTCAATAAGATAGCATCAGTATTAGGTAATTCAATCTGCAAGATGATTTTTTGTTTTAAAAAACTGATGAAATTCCACCAAGAGCTTGTTGAGTTAACTGACTGCTTAGGATGTAACCTCAGTATAACCTGAGACCAATGAGGAAACCTCTTGTGATTTTCATTGCCAAACATGTTAGCAGGTACATATTAATGTTTAACATATGAAGGTTTTTAGTAACGATGAGGTTCAAATGTCTAGTAATTTTTAGCAGTAAATGTTGTATAACTTTTCAATGAATTTACACAGAATAAAAAAATTTCTTTCGATATTTATCGAATATTTTCAGAAAAAAAAAACTTCCAGTTGCATTTTTGAAATACTTTTCAGACACGGCAGAGAATTTTGTAACTAGGTAGAGAATCGATGAACCTGACACGTTATTTACGGCCACCAGATTGATGAAAACGTATTATTTCTTCGAATACAGAAATATTTTACATGATATCACCCAAATCCCTTATTTAAGCAATGTCTCATGAATCGTCGGCAGTGGACACTAAAAGTGACACAATGATTTATTTGTGTCGTGATTAATAGTGAGGATATAACAGGATTATTCCCTTATTGAATTACCTTTGCCAGGCGTCACAAATTTTTTTATGCTATTCTGTTTTCTGCTTAAGTTATTTTGTGAAGGAAAATGTTGACAGTTCTTGCACAGCCTTTTTAACATATTAAGTTTTTATTCAGATATGCATACTTGTTTATTGGGTGTTTCATGGGTCGGGTTTGACCCGTAAATTCTTATATTTAACAGACAATTAAAGGTCTAAACGTATTCTTCCATAATGTCTCGCCAAATACAAAAAGATGCAAACCATAATCAAGCTCTTATAAATACGAAATCAGGTAAAATTGCTTCCAGGCATTGTTACCTGAAAAATGTGAACCAACCAGACCTTACCTAACGAGGTTGCAATTATAACAACCAACCTAACGACGGCTCATTTTCTGTTTATAATGTATTCTCAAAAAACTACCAAGTTTTTCTTTATGTAATGTATGTTCATAAGAACTGAGTTTTATTGTGATAGAAAGATGATTAAGTAATACTCATTGATTTTTGCAACTCTTGAGACGATTGGACTTACGCATTTCTACATCTTTGTGCAAGTGAATGTATTTTCTAGGAAAAAAAAAAACAGCAATTGTAATGAAATCTGCAGGTAAGCATACCTTGTGATTCACGTCGAATAATAATAACATTTACACCTCCCCTTCTCATAAAGATACCGAAGAAGGCGAAAAGTAAATTGCTTGATTACAAGAGCCATGGAAATGGGAATCAAATGTGAGAGAAAGCTTTAAGCGAAAGTGTGAAAGGAATGAGTTTTACACAGTCACATGTTGGGATTTATATTTCTTTCTAGACAGGTTGACATGGGAGTACTTAGTTGTTTTGAATAGTTACTTTTACTCTAAGAATTGTTATTGATATCTTACATAAGTCTTGAAGCGGTCCATATACAACTAACAGAACCATGTCCATCTCAGACAATGCAGATAATCACAAGGGCTGAATTGTAGATTCGTTTGGGTGTAGGATATCTACATTACAAAAGAATTGTTTTCGTCAAGTATTGGAGTACTGAGTTCTAATATAAAGATCTATGGGCCCTGTTGTAATTTGACTTTCACAAAGGCTTTGTATTTTGTAATGTCCCTCTTACAATTTACAATGGTGTATTGGAAATATTGAGTTCTAATATAAAGGTCTATGGGCCCTATTGTAATTTGACTTTCACAAAGGCTTTGTATTTGGTGTACAGAAATTCCTTGATTGTAGTGACAAAATTCTAATGATTGGCCATGATTTTAGTTCTGACTTTGACCGTGTTATTCATGAGGCTCTTGTTTTCAGATTGTAATACCTGGTGTTCCTCAAGGTAGAGTCCTCAACCCCTTACTTCTCGTATTATATTATGTGGTTTGGCCTAGAAAACAAGCTCGTTGCATAAAAAGACGATGCTACTTTCTTTGCATCAGT
>NC_090727.1:17600558-17635558 GCF_036898095.1 Palaemon carinicauda | reverse complement strand
AATCGCTCACTGTTGAAATATGCTTTGCGGAACAATCATGCAACGCAGTAATATTGAGGTCAAGACGAGGTCTTACCACTCTTATTCAAACGCAAAACCTTTGAATAAATTTGCAATGAAATTGTTGCAAAAACTGTGGGTAAACATTGATGTATTTAAACGTAGCGAGAAGGGAAATATTGCTTAACAAGAGTTCTTACTACAAACATCGCTGAAACTATGCAAATCTCGTTTCTTGAGGACGATGTCAAATAGTTCAGGAATCTCCCAAGTAGATTAACAAAAGACGTTTAGTATTTCTCTTAGTGTATATGTTAAAGAGCAAATATATATGTGTATATATATATATATAATATATATATATAATATATATATATATATATATATATATATATATATATATATATATATATATATATATATCCGGCTACGCTCAGTGGCATTGCCAGACATATAACTACTCGATCTCTCCCCTTCCCTCGGTTAGGAGGGAGAGAGAAGGATTGGGAGGGGTTGAATTTGCGTGTGGGCATATCTATCTTGAAATTTAGCTGTCGTCTTTTGTGTGTGTGTGTATCTCTCTCTCTCTCTCTCTCTCTCTCTCTCTCTCTCTCTCTCTCTCTCTCTCTCTCTCTCTCTCTCTCTCTCTCTCATCTCTCTCTATATATATATATATATATATATATATATACATATATATATATATATATATATATATATATATATATATATATATATATATATTTATATACATTTATATATGTAAATATACATATATATATATATATATATATATAATATATATATATATATATATATATATATATATATATATATATATATTTTATACCGTGCTAGGCGGTATATCTTAGCAAGTTTAAAATGTGTATATAATAAAGTTTTCATTCTGCCGTGAAGATTGGACTTAAAGCCTTCCGTAGCTCACAGGCGCTCATCACACACATACGGTTACACATATTTGTATTCAATTACATACACATATATTTTATGGGGAATTGTCGCTTGATTTCTTAGTTTTCCAAAAGGGACTAAATAAAGTAAGAAATATGCTGAGGATATTTGACTTCAAAGGTAATGTGACAAACCATACGTAATTTGGTTAAACCTGTCTATGGATGTCCATATGCAAAAGAAAGTTTTACCTATTTTCTTTATAACAAGTTCCAGGCGTAAATCCTTCAAGATATCCAACCTGAACTTATTTCACATTATGTCGGATGAAATCTCTATAAAAATGCTGTAGAGCATTATATTTATATTGTTTTCATCTGCACCTATAACGTTCAGAACGATAATGAAAACTATACAAAAAGAGCTGCATAGTATTAAGTTGTTTTCGTAATTTGTTTCTGTGACATTATCTACTTGGAATGTGTATGTTGATACCAACAGAAACCTTGTTTTCATCAAACCTATGATCCACACAAGAGAAACACATTCAACTTTCAGTATGGTCAAAATAAAACATGGCATTGCAGAAACAAAGATGGAAAAAGAGGGAAAACCCCAAGAAGTGGCATCACACTCAATGTTTTGTCGATTTTATTGACAAATTATATCACATCACTAAAAAAAATCACGTTAATGTGAGGTTTCATCATTTTCCAACTGCTATAATTTACGTCTGTTTATTGACTGTGAAAGTCGTCACATACTGGTACGACTTTTCTACTAATGGTATCATGATTCACATATTTTGCAATTATCTCTACCACTTTCCTCGACCTTGCTTGCTCAAATTCACTTTTTACATTTGATACTAGATAAGCCTGCCTGACACTTGCGCGCATTTTTGCCACGCACTGGCACGCATTGATGCGCGCCAGTGCGTGCCACAAAGTGTTTTACGTCAGTTTGTTGACTGAAAGTCGTCCACATGCTGGTACGACTTCTCTAGTAATGGTGTCACGACTCGCATGTTTCGCAATTATCTCTGCTACTCTTCTCGACCTTGCTTGCTCAAAATAACTTTTTTACATTAGAGATACTAGAGAGTTATCTATTCAAGTAAAAAAAGCACAATGATTATTTTTAAGAATCAAACCTAATTATCTTTACTCTCAAGTACGGAAACCCACTCACATTCTCTCTCTCTCTCTCTCTCTCTCTCTCTCTCTCTCTCTCTCTCTCTCTCTCTCTCTCATCTCTCTCTCTCTCTCTTTCTCGTCGAGGCTTACCGGTATGATGAGATATTTTCTTACGAAATGTAGGAATTTCTTTAGCAATCGTATTTGACTAACATGTCGGGTAACTGTATATTTCCTTGGGTGGTATAGTACTGATTCCATGAATATAAACACGGAATCAGAAATGGATTCGGTAAAGGCTAGATGGCAATCAGATTTGAAGAGGACTGTTGCTTTCAGTGTTAAATGAAAGCAGAATGATAGTACCTGTGATGCCTTCCTTATTGTTTTCATAATTTTTATTCATTTTTTAATCAGTGTCAAATTTTCTAAACAAAACACCCTCTTTCTCGGTAACTCAGTATAGTACCACTAATCTCACCTACTGTATTTTCTCCAAATTAATATAACTCTATGCTTTTCCCCCTTTATTTCTAAATGATGTAGCTTAAGATTACAAGCAACAGCACTTATGTATTAAGCTTACGATCACCTATTCTTTTATTTCTTCCAATTGCGAAAAAAACGAGATATTTGAAATAGAGATAAAAACGTATTAACACCTCTGAGAGAGAGAGAGAGAGAGAGAGAGAGAGAGAGAGAGAGAGAGAGAGGAGAGAGAGAGAGAGAGAGAGAGAGACCTTCGTAGAACTGTGAATAATAGCTCTAGGGGTGCTACTATAGCGTGATATCTACTAGCCATTTTCTCCTATAGTGTAATATCTAATGATCTGTTTCTGCCATATAATGCAGTTTAAATATTTTGTAACATAAAATGAAAGAAAAAAAGAAGGAACAAGAAAACAAAGTTATTAAAAAGAATTTTCATGATCTTGAACTTTTTTGGAATGGTTTGTCAAAAATATCATACACAATTGAAAGTAAAATAGGAAAAAAATTCTAATCTATTTACTGTTTATAAACTGTCTTATATCTTTTAACAAAGCAATGATGGCGTCATCATTCTTTCTGGGAATTTTTCAGCAATATAGATCTAAATGAGACTGAAATTGTTGAATTGGTACTCCTCTTTTTTCCTTAAGTACGTCAATTTGATAGTGTTAGAGAATGGAGGACATTTAAACAACTAGAATTAAATGAGAACAAAACTGAATTCATGGTGGTGGGCAAGAGAAACAGCGCGAGAAACTTAGGTGATATTCAAATGAACATGAATAATGACTTGGTGCCGATATCTAGTAAAGTTCGAGATCTAGGTGTATTTCTTGACTGTAGCCTGTCTCTAAATGCCCAAATAAATAATGTAATAAAAACTGCTGGTTATCATCTAAGAAATATTGCGTTTATAAAAAAAAAGTACCTGGACGAAAATTCTGTAAAGAAACTTGTGATAAACTGTGTTATTACCAGGATTGACTATTGCAACTCTATTACAATTTACCAAAAGTTCAACTTAAGAAATTATAAAACATAATAAACCGAGGAGCAAGACTGATAAAAGGTGTCCCACCTAGAGAAAGGATCACTCCTATACTAATCGATTTACACTGGCTGCCAATTAAAGCGAGAATTGCATTTAAAATATGTACAATAACCCACCAAGTTATCAGAACCGGGCGTCCAAAATACTTAGGAGAACTTCTACATATTGCGCAGCCAACAAATCGTGTCGACATGAGAATAGTTACAGATGGCTTCAAACTGTTATAACCTAGATTTATGTCTACTTTAGGCTCCAGGGCCTTTGAATATGCGGCCCCGAGACTATATAATAAGCTCCCACGAAACATTAGAATGATTGAAGACATTAAGACTTTCAAGAGGAAACTGAAGACATTCTTATTTCAACAGTCACACAACAGTGACGATTTAACAGTAAATAAATAATACGCGATATGAAACACTAAATACTCTGAACGAACAAGGTAAAACGACAGTGGAGGTCCTGTAGAGAGTCGGGTTCCCCTGCTGTATGGGACCGGAAAAGGAGCCATCAAAGTAAAGTTAAGTAATTTTGGCATCAAGCCACGAACGCCCAATGCCTTGTGTGTGCGCTCCTGAAGTTGTGTTTACATACTTGTGTTGGTGGTTGACAGTTTTGTGCTGATAGTCAATATTACTTAAGGATAAGTAGCTTGGCCACTCATCCGAACAAAACACAGATTCAAGCTTAAATTCACGTTCTATTATAGGAATTTGTGTCTCCCTATCTCTTCGTTGTACATAAAAGTACCGGCAATCAAGCCTGTTTTTCATACCAAACACCCGTAGCCCATCGGTACGTGCTCCATGATGCTTCTTATTTATAACCTCGGCATCAGAATCTTCTGAGCTCGGGGGATATTCGTCAGTCAACATCTTTCCTCTATTATAGACTCTTCAATCTGTGTGGGATTTTCATGTGTGTCAAACATTTGACCCCTTGTTCGGTGTGATACCATCTCACTGCAAACTTCACGGTACATATTGAACCTGTCGGAACGGTATTGGTTGCCTTTCCGGTAAAGGTTATCGTAGTACTCATGGGGGTTTCATAAAGTAATAAACCAGTTGTAAAATACCACACATACTTAAGTTGGTATGGATTTTTCCGCTCAGATCGGTATAATGAAAAAAAAAAAAAATTCCTTCACGTACCGATCGATATGCTTGACAACCTTTTTTGGCATATCTCAATATTGGCTAGCATTCTTCCTTTCTGTACCGCTTTCTTTTTTCTTGCATTAGTGTTCGACATTTCCCGCATTGAGGTACACTTTTCAACCTGGTCAAGCAAATCATGTTGTCTTAAAAAAGAAAGGGTCTTAAAAACGAAAGGGCTTCGTCTGCACTAAACATTATCATGTTTTTTTTATATTTTGTTCAAAGTTATTTTGTTTACTTATAAAAAGGAACCTTCCTACAGTATATAGCTTTAGGATTTACACAGGTTATTTTGGATCAGCGTCAACAAGTTAATTTATAAGTTATTTTATGTACTTATAGAAATGGACCTAAAGTGGGTTGTTTTGTTAAAACTGCTTCCTATATCGTTTGAGGCCCTACACAGGTTGTTTAGGATCAGCGTCTACGAGTTGTTAAGTAGTACACAGTTTAATTAGGGTAGGTTGTGAGTATCGTGGTAGATATCACGCTATAGTAGCACCGCTTTATGGTAATAGCAGCAATTAACTATACATTTGCGTGAAACGTTTAATCAAGGGAAAATGGGGTCTAAAGAAAAACACCCCCCGGGTTATTATCAAACGTCCTTAGGGATGATACTTGACGAACAACCTTTTTGACGTAATACTTTAGGAGTTAATATATTAATGCATCAGTATGGTATGCTGTGAGAAACCTTCAATACGAACTTTAAGAATTATGCACAAATTTTAATCAACAGAATTATTGTTTAGTAAGAGTGACACAGGACCTAACGATAATTTTCAAGGGGCCTCTTTCTCCCTACCCTTCTAGTTGAGGATTTTATCTGAATTACAAATCCTTTGTAAGTAGAGATTAAGATTAAAGAACTTCTTCATTTCTAGAGTAAGTCTAGGTACTGATTTAGATGACGTAAGGATTTAGTGTTACTCTAAGAACTAGGGGCCATTTCTGTGAGGGGACTTCATATAAAATGAGTGGGGGGGGGGGGGTGCCCTACCTTTATCATTCTCTCTCTGTTCTTTTTTTTTTTCCAAAGCGAAAAGTACAAAGAGATCAGGAGAACTTGAAAAGCTCTGGCTCTTGTGAACTACCTGAAACCTAAGAAGAAAAGAGTCGGATATATTACCATATTTTTATTGCTGTTGTAATTGTTTCTAACGCTGAGGTTACTTTTATTATTAATTTAATTGTTATTTGGAAATAGCAATATGAAAATAACCTTAACGTAAGTTTGTACTGTAAGTGAAAGAAAAATAAATAGTGTAATAGCAAAAGTTCCTAATCTAACAAAACCTTCTTAAAACGTCTAATACTCAATCTTCGCTTATCTCCATGAAAAATATGATTTTCAAATTAAGATTAATTGTAAGCTGATATTTTTATATGTAACTGATATTCTTTTTATGAAAGTAATTGAAAATTAACATCATTAATGTTACGTCCATGTCCCTGAAATAAATGAATCCTGAAATCAATATTTTGTGGAAAAGGACACATTCCAATTGTAATATATCTTCATCTGAACTTTTTATCGGTTTATTTCTATTTATTTAACCTTCACTTGCCTACTCGTTCTTCCTAACTGAGAATTAATTGCTGAAATTTATCGGATAGTTAAAATACTAAGAAATATTAGAGTTTTTTCTTTTGAAAAAATACAACTTTAACCTTTTTGCTGTATGATAATGAAGGATAGTTTTTAAGGTGAATATCAATATGCCAAATGGTGTTATATTTAACAAAACTGACTTTAGATTTGGTTGGACCGTCTTTTAGTATATTTTACCATTATTTTATTATTTTTTTTCATTTTACTCCCCTCCAAGTTTATCGCACAATAGAAGTCCAGACTAAACGAACAATATCAGAAATAATTATAGTGAACCCGGGTCAGAAGGAATAAATGTTCACAGTTAAACCCTTGAGAATTCATACATTAAAGATTTTATACATATTACACTAGGGTCCGTGTTTTAATAACTTTCCATTTCCTAGAGACTAGTTCCAAGAGGATATGCTTGGGGAAACACTTTCGGAAACTAAACAGCTGTTTTACGCATAGTACTTTTGTCGATGGGTTGAAGTAAATATTGGTATATTTAAAAGCAGGAGTCCCTGAAACCATGTTCATCACTACCCTTGTAAATGGGATTTGTGTATAATGCCTTTGGAAATGAGATTACTTCATCCCACTTGTTAATCATGGCTCATTGTATCCTGTCTTGAAAAGGGTATTCGAGTTTCCTAGGTTTTCCAATGGGATTTGTAATTTGCCTTCGACAATGGAATTAATGATCACACTCTGAAAATGAAACTACCGTATCCTAGGTTTGAAAAGAGGGTTATAATAGTGTCTCACCATTAAAACAGAATTGATGTATTCCGAAAGATTTCAAGAAGTATATAAAACAAAGTTTGTTCTATAAATGAAATCATCCATTGTTATGTTGATAAAACAGCTGTAAAATGCTTTTTGGCTAAATTTTTCGAGTTGAAAGCTACTGCTCCTCCCCCAAAAAATCTTTCATTGGCCATACGACTTAATTTTGCCAGAGCCGAGAGAATTAAAAGTTATATAAATAGTCTTATTAAAACTTTTTTTTTTTTTTACAAGAAAAGGTTTTAAAATTTTAATTTCCTGTCTGAAAAAACTCATTCTGTAATCAATTACTTTGACTATTTTTAATATAGCACGAGTTACCTTGCCTAATTCAAATATCCTAAATGTAAACGAGTGACGTCACATGTCATAGTTTGAAATTCTGGGTCATTAGAAGAAAACAGAAACAAGAGAATATTAACAGGTAAAGAAAATAAAAACACACCAGAACATGTTCGACATCCAAAAGTACCAGAAGGAAAATGCATTTTGATCATGTATAGTAATTATTTTTGGAAATCAGAGTCCAACACATACAAACAAACGATTATGTTGTTTATATTAATGTTAGATATCATTGTATAATTAAGGGAAGTAAAAGGGGAAATCTGATAATAAAATAAGAGTGAGGGATGCAAAACATGTTATTCTTGTCACCCATTTAAGAAAAAAAAATTAGAGTGGTATATTGATAAATGTATTTTCTTTTGGAATAAATAGTTTTCCTCAATTTTTGAAATAAAATCAACACCGCACAAATAGAATTCGGCAACTACAACGAGAAAGGTCTTTAACCGTGTATGTAAATTCAGAAAAGATAGTCCTATATCATTCACTGTAGATAGTACCGTTAACTTCATGAATTTCGGTGCACACTATAGGCAAGTTGGGGAAACATCTGGCAACTGCAAAACGTTTACCGAACGGCTTGATTAATTAATTACTCCATTGATATAGTAAACTAGTGAAATAAGAAACAATAGTGTCCTCTGTGAATAACATCCTCTGTATCGCACCGTTGGTACAAGGGTGAGTTACAAGTTAGAGGATGTCTCCCCAGTTTGCCATAGTGTGTGCCAAAATTATAAAACGTTAAGTGTCTCGTCCTCGTAAGGAAACAAACTCGCAATAGTGTATATAAGTCTGGGAAGCGACAAGGCTGTGTATAGTTTTTTGGCGGGGGTTCAGTTTTCATAGGTTGTGGAGTGTTAGCTCATATGAAGACTGCTTATGCAAGTACTTAAAACAGTGGTAAACGGGCTCTTCTAACAGCTAGGCATTTCACATTATTCATTTCCAAGTAGAAGAACGGTTAAGTTACCCTCTTTCAACAATTATCCTGAACTGAACCTGGTTTTTTTATCTAAAAATAAAGCGAAATACAAAACCTTCTGTGTAAGGCCCTCATAGCTAAAATTCATCATTGTGTAAACAAAACTAAAGAAATAAAATGAAAGAGAATATAAGTATGAAAAAGAATGATCGTACTTTTGTAGGATAAAAAAAAAAACACCTTTTTTTTATCATAGGATATGAAATTAAGCATTAGTGCTCTTACCAAATTTGTTTATGGGTTTACATCCTACTTGGAGATTTTATGGAGAGACAAACCATGGGGAATGCACGACTTACTTTCTAATTCGTTGGTGCTGGTAAAAATCATATTGAAGAGACGGAAAAATTGTCGAAAATATTGTCTATATTAATAGTTATGTATAAGACTACAACCAATTTAATGAAGTGCCAGTTTATACTATATATATATATATATATATATATATATATATATATATATATATATATATATATATATATATATATATATATCTATATATATATATATATATATATATATATATATATATATATATATATATATATATATATATATATAGAAGTCTTACAATTTTGATGGTTTTGTATTTCAGAATATCATTAAAGGACATGAGTACGATCACAATTGAACAAAAATAAATATAAAACATTATTTTAGGTAAGTTTTCCTCCCCTATTTGTATACTAGAGTAGTTCAGTAATTAGGACAAAGTTTCCGTATGTAGTGAGGAATAAGTTAATTAATTAATCCCTCTGGCAGTCTTCTCTCTCTCTCTCTCTCTCTCTCTCTCTCTCTCTCTCTCTCTCTCTCTCTCTCTCGAGCAGAAGGGAAGGTCTCGTCGTGGTAACCCCATTTATCCTGCCATGGTGGAACAACTCAGAAGTACCGCTCGTGTTCTTCATATTAATGTCTCATTTTCTTTCTTTTTTCATAAAAATTTATTGCCATAAGTAACCTTTACTACTACACAGTTACACATTCCCCTAACATTATATCGTTTATTCTTTTCATTTAATCTTATTGTATTAAAGCAAATTCTATATATATATATATATATATATATATATATATATATATATATATATATATATATATATATATATATATATATATATATACACATGTGTGTATGTATGTTTGTGTTTGTGAATGTTGTTATAAATGTGTGGATATTTTGGTAAGTTTAGTGCGTAATCTTATTTATTTCAAGCAACAAATAACATTTAAAAAAAAAATAATGGAAGAATTACAACAGTTCACCTCACATTCACGAGTTTGACAACGTGTAGTGTTGACAAAGCGGAGGCGCCCCCCCCCCAAAAAAAAAAAAAAAAAAAAAAAAAAAAGTATGTTGTGCATCATAAATGCCGCTCTGCAAATGGTAGAGATGAATAATGATTAAAAAGGCTTTAATCACCTCCTCCCCCCAAAAGAAAATTTCTGGAGGCGACTTCGTCTGAGGAATCGAACCTCAAAACTCAAGATTGAATTCCTCTTCTACGCCAAATCACAATATCGGATATATCTTATACTTCCCAATTTTCCTGAATTTGATTAAACTTTGGAATTGAACAGAATGTTTGGTTCTATCAAGGTTCCTTTGAAATAATTAGAATTCCTCAATTTTACAGAAATACTGACATCTCATTTTTTTAAAACCATAGAATTTATTGTTAATATTATTCATGCACACAAAAGGAAAAATATGCTACCTACCCACAAAGGAAAAAGAAAAGATAAACATCTCGCATGTAATGAGTTTGCGCTCTCTCTCTCTCTCTCTCTCTCTCTCTCTCTCTCTCTCTCTCTCTCTCTCTCTCTCTCTCTCTCTCTAGTGTTGCCAAGTTTCATCGACCTGGCTTTGCCTTTCATCATTCCCAGTTTCCTCTCTCTACTTTTTTGCTTCATCACTTCAAACTTCACTACAATTTGTTTCTTCTTAATTCATAAATTTTGACGGTTTAATATCACATGTATTGATTGATTGAATTGCCAGAGCACTAATGAGACTAAGTGGCAATAAGGTTCTTTGGCGAGAAGAATAGATTAGAACCAGTTTCCCCAATGAGTCAGTTGTTATTCTAATCAACAATTTGTAAGCACAGAAAGTGGATCCTCTAAAGACTTCGTCGTAATTTTGCCTAATTGGTAAATCCACAATGATTTGGATAATCTCCTCTGAAAATAGTGAAACCGATTACATAATGTTACTTCAAAAAGTCATTTCACAGATCTTCCATATTATTTACTATTGCCATTACAAGTTAGAATATAACATTTAAAGAAAAAACTTTCAGTTTTTCAGTATATCAAATTTTGCTTTCAAACAAATACTTCTATATTGGCCCCTATTCTGTTAAAATGCTGACTCGGTTCTTTTTTCTATGGCTAGGAAAAAATGAAAATGCCTTTAAGGAGTGTGGATGACCGATTTTCTTTTTCTCTTGTATCCTGGAAACGTATTTCCAATTGTAAATAAAAAGAAAATATTTAAGGCTTCCAGAAGTTTATGATTTTTCTCCTATCGTGAGGAGGTCATTCGATCACCAAAAGAATTTGAAATGATTTTTCCTCTTTTTTACTCATTTTGAAAATCAAACTTCGACCGGAAGGATTTCTTCCTTTGACGTTTTGTATATAAAGTATATTACTTTGCATAGTGAAGGATTTATTATGGTAAACAGAGACAAAAATATTCAGACAGACAAGATTTACGATAGCTGATATTGTAAAGGGGAATTTCCTGCTGTGAAAAAGGATTACATATGTATCAAATATAAAGAGCCTTTCCAATTTTTTTCAAGTGCAGAGTCTTTTATTTTGTAGTACAGTAAACATTCAATCCCTAATGGGTAAACCAGACTTTTCTGTAATCAATTATTTTTGTTCTTTTCCACATCCTCTGAAAAGATCTGATAAGATAAAACAAGAAGAGGGGATTAATTTTTATGATGGTTCTCGTGTATTTACTCAGTTGAGAGGAGTTGAATGGAGCAGTCACAAACTGATCCAGATGGAAATGATAGCCAAGACATTTTAGAAGCTAAATTCTAACGACAATATGCGCAAAGGGAAACAGCAGAGTGGAAAAAATAGGGATGAAAATTCTCAATGTGGTGCCAAAAAATGGCATATGATACAATATGCTCAGGAACACATATACGCGCAGAGATTTATATTATATTTCTCTCTCTCTCTCTCTCTCTCTCTCTCTCTCTCTCTCTCTCTCTCTCTCTCTCTCTCTCTCTCTCTCTCTCTCTCTCTCTCTCTCTCTCTCTCTCTCTATATATATATATATATATATATATATATATATATATATATATATATATATGTATATATATATATATATATATATATATATATATATATATATATATATATATATATATATATATATGTGTGTGTGTGTGTGTGTGTGTCTGTGTGTTTGTTTGTATGTGTATGTTGTGTCCGGAGAAGGGGAGACTTAGAATTAACTGCATACCTTGTACTCCGTACATAATGGTACAGTTGGAGAAGCTCTGAATCCAAACGATGTTCAGGATTATGAAAATTTTATGCAACATGCACAAAGAACTAACTGAACGACGGTGCCAGATACTGTATTAATAACAAAACAGGGATAAGGAATTGAATAGAAAGCAAGTTTTTGGCCAGTAAATTGAGAGTCAGCGGCTGAATACCAGTCAGGAGAACATCTCAACTTAAAAAAATTTCGTACCGTTGAAAAATACAGACAATGTTTTTCTCAAAAGTAAAGCATTTTAAATGAGCTATATATAGTTGAACACACTTTGCTAGTAAATATCTGGATGTTGAAAGGCCACTGTCCTTGGCTTACTTAGAGTTATTGCGTCCTTTGACTGGCCAGAACCTCTCTCTGGTTACGGGTCGCTTTCTTTTGTCTATGCATACACCGAATAGTCCGGTCTATTCTTTCCACATTCTCTGTCCTCATACACCCACCTGACAACACTGAGATTACCAAACAATTCTTCTGCGCTTAAGGGGCTAACTACTAGACTGTAATTGTTCAGTGACTACTTTCCCATTGGTAAGAGTAGAAAAGAGACTTTAGCTATGGTAAGCAGCTCTTCTAGGAGAATTATAATCCAAAATCAGACCATTGTTCTCTAGTCTTGGGTAGTGCCACAGCCTCTGTACAATTGTCTTCCACTATCTTGGGATAGATTTCTTTTGCTTGAGGGTACACTACTATGAGATTCAGGGCCTCTGTAACACGGTTTTTTCGCAATAATTTTCTATCTATGAATTTCATAAATATAACGCTTCTTCAGAATGCACATTATATCTACACATAAATTTTGACTATATTCTACATTACGTAGGTTGAATAAATTTGGTACTTCTAATGTAAAAGTGACGTTTTTTTGAAGACGGGCCAACTTACTCAGAGAAAAGATTTCGAACGCACTCGTTACGTAGCTTATGATAGCATTTCTTCCCTCTTTCTCGATCGATGATTGGCTATACGTAACGAAGGCTATACCTCTGCCAACAATGACACAAAAGTTTAAATAAAAGCAAAACAGTACACCTTTATGAACTCTAAAACCTCTCCACTGATAATTGTCATAATGAACAAACCAACAAAATATGTTAATAAATACAAAAACACTTCGATTATTAGTCTAACTCCCAAAATAAGTTTCCTAAGAAATTACAGTCTACTTTATAGCTCACAATCAGATTGACAAGGTGTAGGGAATAGTTGGTAATTTTCAAAAACGTAGTAGACAAGCTTGATTTGATAACTGCTATATCCAATGTCAAGCAATTTTTATTTATTGTCTATCTACCGATCTATTCACTGTAAAAAAAAAAAAAAAAATAGCCGGTACCGTATTTTGCTTTAAACTTTCACCAATAATTATCGTCAGAATGATGACTTCATGAGGCTCCACCCACTTTAGCCTCGTTATAATTCTGGATAACACTGAAGGCTATCATGGGCATTGTTGGATCAGAAAATTAAAATTCTGGCTATAAAAACTTATTTCTCAAGAAGTTGTAAGAAGTGCTAAATGATCCTCAAGGATCCCAGCAGTTGGCCTAAACGTTTAATTCATGTATACTACTGTTGCGGCACTACTGCTACAGTAGTATTACTACGCTAGCACAGATACATTTATGTAGCGTTCCACCATTCATAAAGTCTTTGTCATGTTTTTTCACTGTGCAATAAGCCATGGCCTCCTCAGAATTTAAGTTTAACATTAGATGATAGGCTATTTCATTAAGCTGACAAATTTATGGCAACTGGGTATGGCATTGCCGATGTTGAAGCTAAAGATAAAGTTTGGTATCATTCCTTCATTCAATTATCATCTTTACTACTATTTGTTTTGCTACATGTAGTAATTATTTTAAAGGATAAATGAATTATGTTCACTTTACTCCTATAAATTCCCATAAGATGTACAAATAAAACTCCTAAAACTATTCATGATTTATTTACAAAATGCAGTCATGCCCAAAACATAGCCAACACGGTCGTACGGCCTAAGAAGAAGAAAAAAAATTATATCGGATGATCTGTTGGTCTGATGGAGAGTTTAGCACAAAATTCTTATTCTAACAAAAATAGTTATATCAAGACTGTTTACATACAATCTCTCTCTTTCTCTCTCTCTCTTGGTGGCATAGTGAATAGTTAATGGAAATGTTCAAAAGCCTGAGTGACATTACAAGTATTATAATCATGTTACGCTAAATACAAATCAGACCATAAACATTGGATTTAAACTAGAAACTGAATAATTACCTATTCAGGCTTTAGTAAATATGGCCACGGGCTTTCTCTTGACTGTATAAAGTTGCAAGTCGTAAGATAAATGCAGTTTTGCAACCACGGGGGCAATTCCAAATCCTGCTAGCCATTCTTGACTGTTATGGGTTCCAGAGCCGATGGAAGAAGGTGAATGGGTGTCCGGGGGATGGGCGGGGCAAAATTTTGTCAAAAGGTGTTTACATTGCTTACGTAATGAATGTTTTCGACTCTTGGCTCGTTATCACTGGCCATGGCGTCGGCTAGATCATTTTTACTCCATAAAAATTAAAACTATCGGGTTTAGGTTATTGATAATGCTGACAAAATTTGTGTGTGGTTGTAAAATATACATATGTCAACTTCAGCTACATCCGATGCCTCGATAAGGAGCAAAGTCCAAAAAACCGTGTTACAGAGGCCCTGAATCTCATAGTAGGCCACACTATTATATCTCATTTCTCTTCTGGTTTTTTAAGTTTTTATAGTGTAAACAGTATATGAAAGATCTAAGTTAATGCTGTACTGTTCTTAAGATATTGTATTTTGATTGCCCCTTACTTCTTTGTAGTTTATTCCCTTGTTTCCTTTCTTTACTGGGCTACTTTTCCATGTTGGAGCCATTGCGCTTATAGTATTTTGATTTTCCAAGTAGGGCTGTAGCTTAGCCAATAATAATAATAATAATAATAATAATATTAATAGAAGAACAAAGGTGCTGGCTCTTGTCTTAGTTATATATATATATATATATATATATATATATATATATATATATATATATATATATATATATATATATATATTCATACGTGTGTGTGCGTATATATATCATCATCACCATTATCTTCTCCTATGCTTATTTCGCCAGTCGTCTGTATCTTTTGCTTTTAATTCAATACTTCTCCATTCATCATCTCCTACTTAACGCTTCATAGTCCTCAGCCATGTAGGCCTGCGTCTTCCAACTCTTCTAGTGCCTTGTGGAGTCCAGCTAAACGTTTGGTAAACTTATCTATCTTGGAGAGTACGAAGAGCATGCCCAAACCATCTCCAACTATCCTTCATCATGATCTCATCCACATATAGCACTCCCGTAGTCTCTCTTCCAGTTTCATTTCTAATCCTGTCCAGCCATTTAATTAACTGCCAATATCCTTCTGAGGGCTTTGTTCTCTAGTCTACTAAATCTATTGGAGATTGCTTCATTGTTATACCATGATTCATGCCCATATACAGTAGTAATACCGATCTCACTAAACTGATGTATAGACTGATGTTTATATGTAATTTCAAGCAATTTGATTTCCAAATTTTACTTAATCTAACCATTGTCTGATTTGCTTGTTTCAATCTCACTGAACTCTAAACTCTAACTCTAAAGGACCTGTACTGAGGATCATAGATCCTAAATATTACGATGGTTTGACCTTATTTTTATATGGATAAAGGTGGGAATTGTATCCATGAGAGAGAGAGAGAGAGAGAGAGAGAGAGAGAGAGAGAGAGAGAGAGAGAGAGAGAGAGAGAGAGAGAGAGAGAGAGAGAGAGAGAGAGTGTGTGCTTGTTATACGCGTCACACCTATGCACAGAGATCCATTGTCCGAATGCCTACTCGCCTCTCGCCAACTTATGCTTGAAAGCCAAGAGTAAGCTCATTAATGAATCACACTTAGCATCATAGTGTAGTGTCATAAATTAGCGGACTGTGTCAAAGAAACTGTGCCAAAATGTCACATTGATCCCATTGTTTGTATAGAAGATATTTGCGAAAAACAGTATAACACGGGGTCTGAAATGCATAGTAACTCCCATTCATCAGGTTTTGCCTCTTATTGCCTCATCCTCAAAATAATCTTTTAAGTATTCTGGGGGTCACTTCATTTTCAGCGCGTATCATCTCAACAGTTATTCCATCGTATCCATAGTTTCGACTTCAAAACATAGTGAATTCATTCATGGGCACATCAAGGTCTTCATCAGCTTCAGGTATATCAGTCAAATTATTCCCTTAGTATCTCCTGTTCATAACTTCATTAAAGTGCTCTTCCAACGTTGTCTTTCTTCATCTTCTGTTGTTATAATAGATCCATCTCTGTTTTTATGGGTATACGCTTCTTCTTGGCCCAAGTATAGATTTCATTAATAATTCTATGAGCGATTCTTACACCATAGCCGCTCCCTGAATTCATAGCTTTGTCAGCCTCATCTGCTTTACTGTCAAATACTCTCTCCTGACATTCCTGGCTTTTCTTTTAAACCCCACTATTCAATGGCAAATGTTTCTCTGAGTTCTTCCTGAAGCTGTTTGACCAAACCTAGGTATTCTATCAGCAATTCTATTGGGTGCTTTCAGTTTTAATTTCAGTGTGGCAATGAGGAGCTGGTTGATCACTACCAATATCTGCACCTCTATAGCTTCTTACATTTCTCAGAGTCCTCCTTCTCTCATTAGTAATGGCAATGTGATCTATTTGATTTTTGTATTTGCCATTGGCGAAGTCCATAAATATTTTTGGATGTCCTTGTGCTGGTAGAAAATACCTCCAATTACAAAATTGTTTGTTGAACAGAATCCTATGAAATGTGCTCCATTTTAATTTTCAACGACACCCATCACATTCTGTATCTTTTGATTATTCCTTACAACTTTAGCATTGAAGTTGCCAATCTCAATTATTCTTATCTCTTTCTCTGGGATCTAATCTATTACACTCTGCAGTTGTTCATAGTATTCATTTTTCCATTCTTCGGGGGAATCATTTGTTTTATGTATGTGTATATATATATATATATATATATATATATATATATATATATATATATATATATATATATATATACATATATATATATAATGTGTGTGTATATATATGTGTGTGTGTATATATATATATATATATATATATATATATATATATATATACATATATATAATGTATATATATATATATATATATATATATATATATATATATATATATATATATATATATATACCGTATATGTAGACCGAATTTTTCAAAATTCGCTTAAAATGGGGTTGCTTTTATGTTAATGTAATTCATTGTTATTTGCTCCATTGGAATTTCTCCCCAGTCTCAAATTACATTACATTTCTATGTAGATAGAAAAATTCCAAACATTTAATTAAAGGTAGCTTTTTATAATTCATTAATTCGTTTAAAGCTTTTGTAAGTAATTGCGTGTTCAGACCGGATGGAAGGGACGCATAAAACAGAATACTGGTCGAAAGGGAACCTATTCGTAATTGTTTTCACGAAAGCTTATTTACGGTGCTTACATATAAAATATATTATGTATGTAAAACACTTAATGAAGTGAACTTTTATATTTTTGTTGACTAAATATCTAATATGTTTTCACTTCTAAAGTTTCCTTGCTTGGAAGAGACTCCTAATTATTAACAACAAAAACCCTGATGTTTAGTTCTATTTTTGTTGATTTTTTTTTTCCTCTGATAAGTTTATCACAATTCTTATTGCTCGATGTTAAGATGAATTAAAAACCGCTCTCTGGAAAATGTGAATTTTTTTATATATATACATATTTTTCGTATATAGTAAATGGATTTGTAAATTAATAAAAATCCTGCAGTGCAATATTTTTTTCTGCTACAGTTTTGCACTGTTACTCAGGATAGTACCATCTCTTGCTATATCAATTAACCAGTTCCCTTCCGGCAGTGCGGCTTATGCTTCATGGATATGCAGTAACACTTTGACATGACTTCTCCTCCCAATATGAAGGTACAGAAATAGGAAAAAATATGATTGCGTCCCAAAAAGATTTTATGAAATTGAAAGATTTCGAACAACTTGCATGACGGATTGCTTTAAAAAAATTTCAAAATATGTTTCCTGAAAGTTTACTATTAGACAAACTATCTCTTATAACTAAATCAGGTTTGTAATCCCATGTAATCTGGAAACTCTGACGCAAAGAAAAGTTTTCTCGTGAATTTTTCAGAAGTCTTAAGTGCCTCAGTGTTTAAACATCAAGCTTTAATTTGCCAAACAAAAAATCATGCCTAATTGACTGTAGACGAACTATAAGTCATATGAAGGAACGTGAAAGGCGTTCTCTGTCGGCTCCTATGTGGTGATGATTTGTCCGCTACGGTATTAATGTACTTACTTCTCCTGAAGTCATTTTAGGATTAACCCTTCTGTTTATCCCCATTAATCCAAGAGTCCAAGTGTCTCTTGGGAGGAATATACTAAATGGATTTTTAGACCTTTCTGGAGATTATCTCTGCTGAAGCACTACTGCACTTTTAATTAGGCGTACTTGTTTTCGCGTTGATTTATTGAAATTTGAAAACGATTGCGTTTATATAAGCAGAGAAAAAATGTAAGAGATATACATAAGTTAATAGAATTATCAGTAGCTATTTAATTTATCCTCTATCCATATTTTACACCTTCGTGTTTTCCTATGAAGAGAATCCATAAACCTTAACCAGAATATTAATTTTTTTGCCCCATCTGTTTCAGTATCTGTTTATTATCAGAATACAAGATACTATTGCACGAATAAGGCAGAATACTGTGTGGTTTTAAAGATAAAGTATACTATAAAAAATTAGAGGAAATTTAAGGAAATAACTTGGTGAATGAAAATGTCAGGGGAAACCCTAAATTAAAGAGCAATGAAATGCATAATATTACAAATTTGTGAAATGCAATCAGTCTATCTTTAGAATATAAAAAGTGCTTCGATCATGGGACGAAGTATGGAATGCTCAAGGCCAATATAGAGCCTTGGGAATGCTGTACTGTCAAAATAGGCGAGTCAACCCCGTCAGCATGCTAGACCGTGCCTACACACGCACGAGACTGGGAGGACAAGCTAATCGCGCAGGTGTAGCCGTTTCAAATTACCCCCTCCAAATCTTACCCCCCCCCCCCCGGTAGTTTGAAACCGGTTTCAGGCTACCCGGGGTAATTTGAAACCGGTTTCAGGCTACCCGGGGTAATTTGAAACCGCTTTCAAGCTCCCCCCCCCCCCGGAGGTAATTTGAAACCAGTTTCAGGCTACCCCCCTGGTTTCAAGCTACCCCCTCGTTTTTGCGCAGTATCTCATTATTTACAAATATTAACCAATTGCTTTTGATCAGGCCAACATAAAATTATTAGGTCACTTATATATACATGTACAGTTTCATCTATTAGTATAATTCATTGATGTTATATCTTTATCCGTAAATTGTTTTATTATTCTTTGCGATTATCATACCAGTACTGTGATAAAAGCACGTTCGATACGGCCATCATTTATGTTATTTTTTTTTTCCAAAACGAACTCAAGACACATTCCGTGTGTAAATTTGCATGTTGTATAATACAAGGTCTATAGATAGATCTTGGTATAATACTATGCACACAAGTCAAGTGTTCCTTAATTCATCAGGATGATCTCAAAGAGGACGATAGTTACAATGACAATTTCTCGTCCTCGGACCGCAAATCAAACCCCCTTTGTTTTTTTATATTTGGTTATCTTGCACGTGGTAATAAGCCACTGATCTCTGTTGTGTTTGGGTGTATATGAATCGAGGAGGAGGATTTTTCCTCCAAGATATGAATCCAGGTTACCCCGATCACAGCATCATTTTCCAAAAACTCGTCAGAATGACTTTTTCTTCTTCTTTAGATTGCCCGGAGCTTCTCTCCGGACAGGGGATTTTTGACGGTGCGTCTAGCCCCTAGGTGGTTCGTCAGGATGACTGCTGAACGGAAATCGGACAACCTCGATATCAAGGCCAATATGCTCGATATCATTGACTACGTAGTGAACTCCTAAGCAAGACCAATAGAATTTTACAGGTCAACCCACGCGCAGCTTCCGCTCTCTCTCTCGCTTTCTTTCTCTCCTGTCTCTCTGACTGCTTATCCATAATCTCATTTAATTATACTGTTATTATTATTATTATTATTATTATTATTATTATTATTATTATTATTATTATTATTATACTTTTGATATTAATAATATAAAATAATGATAATAATAATAACAACAGCCACCAACAATAATAATAATAATAATAATAATAATAATAATAATAATAATAATAATAATAATATTGCTATGATTATTATTTTTCTTTTACTCTTGATACTATTATTATAATTATACTCCTTATATTATTATTATATTGTTTTTATTATTATTATTATTATCATCTATGATGGAGGCGATTTATATTTATACAATGGTGCGAGTTAAAATTCTGTAGGCCTTGGGACCAATATGACCTTGAGACAGAGCAAGGCCGTGAGACAGATTGAGTCGGAGAGAGATGGATGTCTGACCTTCCGGGCCGCTCATTACAGACTGGCCATAGTTGGTGCCTGGTGGTGGTGGTAGTGGATCATAGCCAACAGTTCTCGTTGGCATGGGCCATTCCCTTGGTCGGCCCGTAGGTAACCTGTGGAAAGATATAAGGTAGGTTATCACATTAAAGGAAAATTTGAAAAGTTTCCAGTGGTAGAGAAAGTAGTGGACAGGGTAAGGATGATGGTGGTGGTAGTAGAGGGCCATCATTTCACGGATAGTAGTAGGCCTAGTTTGAAAGTTATGGGTGTAAGGCCTTTGAAAGGTAGGGGAAAGGAGGCAGGTGGGGTACCATCGGTTCAGCCTAGGACCTCTTTTGAACCTATTTTCTATTGACGCCATGGATGCTCATACGACAAAAATTTCAAGCGGCCGTGGGTTGACCTGTTAAAATTCTATTGCCCTTGCGCCTAAGCACCCACAAGAGGCTTCGGAAAACGAAAAAGCCAGTCTATACTCTGTTAGATTTACGAAGGCCGAGGTGTATCTACAGACAAGAACAAAGTGCCCCATTTTCGAGTTCGTAGTATACCTTCTCACCTCACTAAATTCTTGTAGTAATCTCCTTTGGGAATCGACCACTTATTAAAGAATTATCCTATCTGAAGGTCACAGCCGAAAATTCTTTTCTTTGGTCATATTGTCTCTTGCAATAGTTATTTTACTATTTTTTTCTTTTATTTTGGCAGGTCAACATGCTCACTATATTTTCTTATTATCGCTTTGTTTTTTACATTTTTCTAATGATACAATACCCATTTGCCTTCTTGTTATTTTTGTATTTTATCTTTATATCCTTCCTTGATTTATTTTCCTTATTTTTTTCCCTTCCCAGCAGGGTTGAAGCTTGGCTAATAATAATAATAATAATAATAATAATAATAATAATAATAATAATAATAATAATAATAATGGAGAATGCAAACAATTTCATACATCTAACTTTTATTTTGAAATTAGTCTTTCGACATAAACCAGAAACTTCTTTGTTGATATAGATGACAACGTAACAGTTTTAAAAAAGATTCCTCATCGGAGGACTCTAGAATTCTTACTAAAACATCAATATATTTATCGATTACCACACCTTGCTTTGCATCGTCCTCCTGTATTTTTTTGGCTAAGTGTTTTACGATATTCTCTCAGTTTTCTTTTATTACCGAATGCAGTGCTTCTTTTAAGAGTAGGCATACCCTTAAATCTACCATTTTGATTTTTTTTTATTCATAGGTCTTCATTTGTGCCCAAATATGTTGCATTGGATTATATTGGCAAAAGTATGGAGGAAGACGAAAAACTTTGTGACCATTTTCAACTGCAGTTTTAGCAATCATGTAAGCGGTATCAATATTCAGGGAGCATTCCTCGACCATTTCCAAAAGTTGATATTTTAACATATTGTCTCTTGGTATTACGCATTTTTGATGAGCCATTATTCTATTTGTGCCTTGTTTTTTTATGTTGTTGCAGGTTTATATTATTTTTCTCTATGATAAGATGCGTTACCATTACAATTATAGAAGATTGGAATATATTCTGTAGCAACTGATTACGGAACCATTGTTCAAAATTACGTTACCATTAATTTGACTGTGATTGTAGTTTTGTTTAAACTGGCTGCTTCTGCTATGCGAAAAAATTGACTTTAGAAAGACCAGTAACAGGACCTTTCTGTTTTTATGAAGCAAAATATTTCGAAACATTATAAACAATCTCTCGTGCTTGACAAGTAAATAACCTACCATTGCTCTGTATGGGGATGGATGACTTTCCATTCTGGCTGACCAAAAATTTATGATGCTTTTATGTGTCTCTTAGTGTCCCTTGAGGCATTTCTGTTATAGCGTTTGTAATTCCCCCCCCCCCCCTCTCTCTCTCTCTCTCTCTCTCTCTCTCTCTCTCTCTCTCTCTCTCTCTCTCTCTCTCTCTCTCTCTCTCTCTCTCTCCTACATCTGGGTGTGGAACTGTAGCAAGCTACTTCCGTCGCAGGTGGTTCCTGCCAGTACCTGGCCGCAAGGGATACTTTCTGACGAAATCCGATTAATGAATGTTCATATCTGACCTTAGAAACTATATCGGAAACGGGGCAATTTTATGTCACGTTTCTTTATAGTACGACTGAATAATGTTACAAAAAAAATATAACAATTAGAAGTTGAGTTTTATATAATTAAAGTTTAATGTTTAAAGTAATGGTATTCATTATAACCATCAAATGGCATCCTTATCTCTATTTTCGAAACAAAGTTGGAATTATAGCAAGGTGTGTTTTTGTCTTTAGGTACATCTCAATCTTCTTCGTAAATCTGGAAGAGTGTAGACAAAGTACACATCTCGTTGTGGATTTGTTTTTGTCAATTTCTCCACGCATATTGCTGTTTGAAGCTCATGCACCTGCAGTACATGAATTGAATCTAGCTGAGATGATAAAAGAAAATTTTCGACAATCACACAGCTCTACAATAATTCTTTCCCTCGCCGTTATCACAAAAACCTGAATGATGAAGTCTGTGGCTTCTAACGCGTCATATACTTCACTAATAGGCCTTTACAATATTTTGTCTTAAATACGAAAATAAACTCTTTTATTCTACTACTGCAAAGTCAGCAATAGATACATGATGCATATATGTACTATCATACAAATAATTTTCTATTCCGATGAGGGGGTAACTTGAAAACAGAGGGGTTAGCTTGAAACTGGTTTCAAACTACCTCCCCTGTAATCTGAAACCGGTTTCAAATAACCGGGGGGTAGCTTGAAACTGGGGGTAACTTGAAACCTTTACACCGGGATTGTCCTGTTTACCCCCTATGCACGCTAAGGGTTCGCAATCAAATCAGCGCGCCAATCATCTGCGTGTATGGCCTGCTTTAGAGAGCTCTTGCTTGAGGGGGTACACTCTGGCACACTATTCTATCTTGTTTTTTGAAGTTTTTATAGTTTATATATGAAAGATTTATTTCAATATTGTTCGTAAACTTCTCTTGTAGTTTATTTCCTTATTTCCTCTCCTCAGAGAGCTATTTTCACTGTTGGACCCCTTGGTCTTACAGCATCCTGCTTTTCCAACTAGGGTTGCAGCTTAGCAGATAATAATAATAATAATAATAATAATAATAATAATAATAACAAGTGAGCAAGTCCTGAACGCGGACATGGTCCTCGTAGAGGACATACCTCCGCCAAGGTGACCTAGAGCGCCATATGTCCTAGAATCATGAATTGATGTGACTTCGACCTTCACATGACCTTGACCTTCACGTGACCTTCAAGTGACCTTGACCTTCACGTGACCTTGACCTTCACATGACCTTGGCTTCAAGTGACCTTGATCTTCAAATGTACTTGACCTTCACGTGACCTTGACCTTCAGGTGACCTTGACCTTCACGTGACCTTGACCTTCACGTGACCTTGACCTTCAAGTGACCTGCTTGACTTTTGACCTTCAAGTGATCTTTGTTCATTTGCCACTGATACTTAATATGACATTGATATAATGCACCAATATGACCTTGACCTTTGACCTTTATAAATTTGAACATCACCCATGGGTTGCGCCTGGACTAGGACTTCCCTGTTGGCTTATGCAAAAGTCAGTGCTTTATTTCTGTCTCTTGATATGGCCACTTATGTCATAGTGACACCAGTGACCCCTGTGACCTTGACCTTGGGGTGACCTTGACCAAAATTTAATCAGTTCTTCCATACACATTGGGGAACTACTTGGCCAAGTTTGAAGTGATTCCGTGTAGAAATGTGGCCTCTACGTTGTCCACAGACAGACAGACAAACAGAGAAACAAACAAACAAACAAACAAACAAACCGAACCGAAAACATACCCTCCTGGCGGAGGTAATAATAATAATAATAATAATAATAATAATAATAACAAGGTGACCTAGAGCGCCATATGTCCTAGAATCATGAATTGATGTGACTTCGACCTTCACATGACCTTGACCTTCACGTGACCTTCAAGTGACCTTGACCTTCACGTGACCTTGACCTTCACATGACCTTGGCTTCAAGTGACCTTGATCTTCAAATGTACTTGACCTTCACGTGACCTTGACCTTCAGGTGACCTTGACCTTCACGTGACCTTGACCTTCACGTGACCTTGACCTTCAAGTGACCTGCTTGACTTTTGACCTTCAAGTGATCTTTGTTCATTTGCCACTGATACTTAATATGACATTGATATAATGCACCAATATGACCTTGACCTTTGACCTTTATAAATTTGAACATCACCCATGGGTTGCGCCTGGACTAGGACTTCCCTGTTGGCTTATGCAAAAGTCAGTGCTTTATTTCTGTCTCTTGATATGGCCACTTATGTCATAGTGACACCAGTGACCCCTGTGACCTTGACCTTGGGGTGACCTTGACCAAAATTTAATCAGTTCTTCCATACACATTGGGGAACTACTTGGCCAAGTTTGAAGTGATTCCGTGTAGAAATGTGGCCTCTACGTTGTCCACAGACAGACAGACAAACAGAGAAACAAACAAACAAACAAACAAACAAACAAACCGAACCGAAAACATAACCTCCTGGCGGAGGTAATAACAAAGTGAAGACCCCATTATGATGGCTTCACTGGATATGTTTTCATGGGTGCTCCAAAACGCATGGCTGGTGATAAAACACAAGTTTAGATATCCCTGGAACAGGTAATAACCAGAAGAGGATTAGTGAGACATTAAATTCCTAATACTAAATTTGGGTCAATTTATCAATATAACTGCTTAATTTCTTTTACAGTCCAATTATGATTCCATTAAATTTCCGCCGTCGGTTACCGTGTGTTTTTTTCTGATTTTTTTTTTCATTCGCCACATCTATTTTAATTATTATATATCCATACAAAAACTTCCATTTATCCTATTAGGTCTGAAACATTTTATTAAATTTCGGGGTCTTAACGATTTTCATAGCTTTAGTCCTTTATTTTATACTTCCTTCTTCCCAGCTTTATCCTTATTCGGTGTCACTGTTTTAATGAGTTTTCCATCTACCTTTGCCCTATGTCATTTCCCCCTATACTCCTTTCTCTCTCATATCTCCAATGCAATCTTTCCACCTGGACCTCCTAAGTCTTTCTATTCTTTGTGTTCCATCCACCTCCACGGCCATCACTTTTCTTGCCTCGTGCTGCTCTTGTCTTCTCATCAGGTGACCGTGACAGTTTAACTTATCCTCTTACACTTTCTTTGATGCTTCAGTGATCATTACCGTACCCACACCTTAACCGCACCCATGATATTTTTATTTCTATTCCTGTCCATTCCGGTTACTCCACTCATCCATCTAAGCATCATCATTTCTGTTACGTCCACCTTTCTTCCCTCTAGTTTCTTTAGTGATGCTGCTTCCAATTCATATGCCATTGTTGGTCTGAGAACTGCCTTGTGCCCTCTGCCCTTTAATCTTAAGGGGACTTTCCTGTCATATATGACATCAGATAGTTTTCTACAGTTGTTTCAAGAACACTAATTGATATCAATTCTCTATAAATGTAATTTTCTCTCATTCGTCTCGTTGCTCTAGTTCCCTCGTCACTTTATTGTCGTAATCCTAAATTTTCAACGTCACACTTCTTCTTTGTTTAATTAATTACTGAATAGAAGTCTCGCCCTTTCTAGCATATTCCCTTACCCTCTCCTGGTCTACTTTACACCCTTCTTGATTCTCTCATTCATTTCTCATCCACATATTCTCTTTGATCTTCTTCGTTTCTCTTACATTTCCTCGTTTTATGGCATATCAGGGTTTATAAACATTTTTCCTAAGGACAAGAGCATCAAACAACTAAGAATTCACTGTGACAATAAGTTAAGTATCATTTTAATACATTTAACCAGCAAATGGGTGACTATCTTTTGTTGATTAAAGTGAAAGTTTTGAACATTTTATGAAGGTGCCGTTGCAGAGGAAACAGGTCCAAATGGAGCTAAATAAACCTAACAATGGTATTTCAAGAAAAACATTAACGCAAATTGAATTACAATGATTCCAAATTGAAGCACCGGATCATGGCGTGACCGATCCTAGCTTAAATTTTAAAAGCCAATTTAATCAAATCCATTAAAAAAGTCGAGCAAAATCTCATTTAGATTAATAATTTTGTCAACGAAATCGTTGGGAAAATACAAACAGAAAAAGTTTTATCTTGCATATTCATTTCAAGGAAACCTTGTAAAAATGTGAGCCATGTTAAGAAATGATAGCAAACATTAAAAATTGCTGATGAAATGTAAATTTATGTCTTATCACCTTTCAGCTTGAGTTCAGGTTAGTACGAGCCGAACAGATCTTGGCAAAACTTATTCACGCGAAAACTTCCCATTTTACAGTTCTGCATGAATACCGACTTGTAACAAATGTGAAAGCTCTCCGATATCAAACAAGTTCAGAATCCCATATAACAGACAACTGTTTATTTCCTCTGCTGAAAAACTCCTGATGTGGCTTTTCTGAATCTTTCAACTTGTTCCTTTGATAGTTTAAGCTTTATCTCAACTGGTTTTTTAGAGCTGACAACTGAATAAACTTATTTTACTTGAATCTTTAAAAGCATGTATTTACTTTTAATGCCACAAATTCACATTAGAAAAAAATGAGGAATTAAAAAATGTCTCCCGAAAGTGTTTCATTCCCACTGAATCAAGTTATTGTGGAAAATAAGATGAACAAGTACGGAGAAGTGGAGTTGAATGGTTGCTAAATCCCTGGAGATGAATCCCAATCAGATTGAATGATGGATCAGAAATAGATGTTGAAGCTTCAATAACACATTTTAGTTGACTGAATCACATGGAACCTTTACTTTGATTGTGTACTTTAGAATTTTGAAAACTGTGGGAATAATTTCGATAATACTTTCCCGATCACAAGTTACTTGGATCGTAAGCACTGTTAGAAAGTATAAGCCCTTCATTTCAACTGTCTGAATACTTTTGATAAATACCAACAAATTTAAACTCATCTTACAAGATTGCATTTTAAGCCCCGAAAGAGACGATCAGATTCTGGCGAACAAATATTTTCTTTTGAAAATATATCTGGCTGAATAACATACTGTACACGCTTATCTTAAAATCAATTTCAAGGTAAACCGCGAAAAAAATTACCTATTTTTTTCCTCAGCGTTATTTTCCCTTTAACGGGGGATATCGTGTCCTATGCTTATTTCGTCAGAATTTTATTTCTCGTTAAGTTCTTCCTCTATTATGTAACTCCTTTGACACAAATGGAATAAATCCGGGAAGCAACAATGTGACGCTGACGCACCAAAAAAGCAAACGAGAACATGACCTGGTTGTTAAATCCAATTCCGAATGAAAGGATCTTCATGAGGACGACGCTGATTCTTCAGTTTGAGGTGATCTATTGAGTCAGTTGATATTCTGGAATGGTTATCGTAGTACTTATGGTTTAACGCGACTTCTTTACTGACAGACCGAAGAAAAGGCAGTGATAATGGAGGTATAGAGGAAAGTAAGCCATGTAATTTGGGTGTAACGCAGACGAAAACGATATCTTGGATAATATAAAGAAACGACACTTGGTCAACTCTTCCCAAGTTTTATCTCAATCGAAAATTTGTTGGTTTTAAAAATGTCTAATAGAAACTTGACTCTTTGTTGCAGAGGAAGCGCTCAAAATGCAGGAATTACACTTTATCATGTTCGGGACAAATGCCGATTCGGCAGAGTTTCGAATTAATGATAAAATACCGCCATCAGAAGTTCACATTTTAGAAGCAAGAAAAGATATTAATAAAAAGAATGACACTAAGCCAATTTATGTATTTTCCGTTTTGGTCTTTTATATACATATGATTAAGAGGGCTTAAGAGACTACGATAAAGATCTTTGGAGCTATTGGAACGTAAATGGACTACATTTATGTTTAAAAGGAAAACGGATATGAAGCTTATTTTGCGGTACCCACAAGAGCTAGCTCCGAAATAGCTGTGCTAAAATCTTAACTAGTGTGACAAAATATCAATTTATGAAAGACTTTTAATTTTGTTACTGTTCTTAAAATATGTTAATTTAATTTTTCATTACTTCTCTTGCAGTTTATTTCCTCATTTCCTTCCCTCGCTGGGCTATTTTTTTCCTTTTGGAGCCCTTGGACGTATAGCATCCTACTTTTCCAACTAGGGTTGTAGTTTAGCTAGTATTAATAATAATAATGATAATAATAATAATAATAATAATAATAATGATGATGGTGATGGTGATGATGATGATGATTAATAAATAAAAAATAACAAATAATGATTAGCAATAATTAATAATAGTTAATAATTGACAATTAATAATTAAAAGAATTAATAATTAACAATTAATAATTAAAATAATTAATAATTAACAATACACCGATTTCTTTGATACGTTTTTGTAGCACTTCATTTTAGGGAATGCAAAGAAGGTGGGAGACTCCTTTGCCACCTTAGAATTGGCCACACTCGTTTGACCCACGAGTTCCTGATGACTGGCAGGTGCCAGCCATTTTATGACTCTTGTTTGGTTCCTCTGACTGTGAGGCATTTACTTATTGAATGTCCCAGTCTTGTTGGTATCAGGGAAGAATTCCTGTCTGAAGCTTGTGGTGAGGATGGCAGGTACATCCTCTCCAAGATTCTTGGAGGGGAGATTTTTTATGATGCTAGTGCCGTTTTTAAGTTCATATTGGAAGCTATCCTTCTTACTCGTTTTTAAATGATATATTAATTTAAAAAAGTTTCGTTGTTAGGTTGTTTATCCATTTCTGCTTTTATTTTAGTTTTTTTTATCTTAAAGTTATTAATTGGTAATTAAGAATACTTAAATTTGCATAAATGGCCACTGATGATATGATGGCAGGTAATTACTAATCCTTCATTTCTTTTTTTTAGGAACATCTGTCATTGCTTCGGCGTTAAGGGCTTGTAATGTACTATCAATGATTCTCACTTGAGGAACATTTAATAAAATTTTATTCTCCTTCGTTATTTTTACTTGAATAATTCTTTCATTAACTGGGTAGGATCTGGAGCATGATTTTATTCTTGTCCAGAGTTTCTTCCACATTTTCAACTGCGTTTTTACTGTTCCTCTATAGACCTTTACAACACATATCAAGTTCTGCGTGGTTTTCTTTGTGTGAAAATTGATCACATTCGTTGTGAAGGTAGAAATACTACCGAGATATTTTGTCATCATACCGTAAGATACAACTGAAAAACTAAATATAATCATGAAGAGTGAAATATGTAGTTTGTTCTAATAAGGGAACAGTTATGATGTTTCAAAGTCTTAATGTTAATGAAATAGTTAATTTTGTGTACCAACTGAAGTATACAACTAACTTTTCTATCCTACAATGGCACTAGCTATTACAGTATAATACTAGCCACTCTAATACTATCTATTATGGTACTAGCTATTGTTATACCAGCCATTTTGTTGTGCTAGCTAAAATGTACCAGCTATTTTGGTACCTGACTTTAGAGGATTGGCTGTGAAGTCGCATACTCCATGTTTTAATTCTAAAAATTAGATTCATTATAAAAAAAAAAAGGATAACGGAGTGCTTATTACAAATATCTTGTTGATAGGCTTCTATCTGGGAAAAAATTGTAAATGAATAAAGAAATGTGAGTAATATTAATTTCGGCCTGATTTTCTTGTCTTTGGTTTAAATGACCAAGAGCCAATCCAAAGACAGTGGGCTGGAATTCAAGCCACATTACCAGCTGAAAAAATTCCACTGAAAAATAAACGACTTTCCAGTTCCTGTGAGATATGAAGGCGTAGGTTTATCTGATGAGTCATCTGTAGCTATTACGTATGGTCATACAGTAGTTTAAGTGGAGAGAGAGCTTATTTTCCACACGTGAAAAAATTGTCGATCTCTAGGATATTGTGCGACAGCGTTATGAGTTTCCTCCTTCATCCGGCGCTCAGAAGCAGCCTTTATGCATTGAAAGGCTTCAGTGATCAAGGAAAGGTTATGCATACAATACCAAATTTTTTCTATCAAATAAAAAATAAGATTTCTCCGAAAATGATCCGAATACAGCGTAGGATAATAATTCTTAGAACGGAGCAGTATAAAAGAAGTCGTTTGAATTTGACATATCAAATTTTTAGATTGCTAAAAGTTCAGAAAGTAACCTGGTTAACAATAAAAATGTTAGAAATGACTTGCAAATTACCACATTTTGGTATACTTTTGCCAAACAAAGAAATTATTCAGTTGTACACCGGAGACAAAAAAGCGATCTAATGATATGTGAAATTATTAATTTTGTCACTTTTCTTTCATTTTTGTTTCTTTGCCTAAAACCCGCTCGGTAAACATCCAACTCTTAATTCAGTTTTTCTTTGAAGTTCCCCTTAGGAAACAGCAATAATGTTCAGTATATCGAAAACTCTTGATAAAGGAAGAAAAGAATAAAGGAAACGATATAAACGACGATTTAAAGTGGAATTTTCCTTGTTATAAATTTCTGTGTAATTTCTCCTTTTATGTTTTTTTAATTTCCTTTATAAATGTAATAAAATAACTTGTGTAGCATTAGTGGTAAGAATGAAATTTGAAAAATACTTTTCGACAAATTTGACTATAAAAAGTTCAGTGACTTTGAAATCTGAACATTAGCTTCGCTGCAATGGTAAACTTTATTAGGTCAAAGTTCTAATTAGATAGAATTTAGAAATAAGAGCTTATTCAATAACCATATATATATATATATATATATATATATATATATATATATATATATATATATATATATATATATATATATATATATATATATATTATTTCTTATAATATAATCTTCAAGATCGTTAACCAAATATCCACTGGGCAGTCGCAACACTTACTTCGGTTTCAGATTTTATTATTCATCTGCTATTGTCATTTGTTTATTTTGAGGGACATGGACGTGGAGTTTAGTATAGGATTACAGATAACATTGGGTTTCTTGAATTAAAGAGTTTTACCATTGTACATAATGTATCTCCTAAGTTGAAAATGAATTCAAGAAGTTACATTTCACAAGTAAAGTGGTTGCCTGTGAAACAAACTTCATTTTTGATTAATCTCAGAATCATAAAAGCTCCCTTTTCTTGAAATACTTTTCATTATATAAGATGCACACTCGCCTCTCTCTCTCTCTCTCTCTCTCTCTCTCTCTCTCTCTCTCTCTCTCTCTCTCTCTCTCTCTCTGGATTTACATATACTTTATATATTTAAATTCAATATGCGTCAGTGTATACTCAGAAGAATAGTATGATCCTACTGTCACAAATAGAGCGAATAAACCAATGCAACGGACTTCAGACCAAATGAAGGGATCATTTTCTCACTGGCACTAATGCCCCTTCAGCCTCTAAAGCCTGACTGTCTGTATGAGAACAGAAGACGAGATACGTCCATTTGCTTCCCCTCCATTTGTGATATACGAGGGAAATGCAGATACTCCTGTGGTTATCCTTACATCCCATCTGTTAGGATTTGTGATTCGAGTCGCGTGTTCACTTCGGGTAATGTCTGTTCACCTGTTTGGATTTATTCTGATGTCTAAAACACTCTTCAGATCTATAGGTACCTCACCTTTGATAGCTAAACTTTCCAACTTAACTATACTGCCTATGTTATATAAATCCCGAGGTGGGAATGACAGATACATCCTTGCGAAGGATCTTGGTGAGGAAAACGAACAATGCCAGTCCTTTTTTTTTATTCTATCACAGAAACTGCTATTTTGCATCAGATTTTATTTTATAGTGACGTTGTTTTTATATATGATTTCACAATAAAATGTGTATGATTCATGATTTTCAGTATTGTCTTATCTTGAATTATATTTTTACAGTTTCTATATTTTACCTGTTTATATTTATATCTTGTTTCCAAGTGTTAATATATAATTCGTATTACTGTGGCATTTCCTTCTTTGGATGTTATTTTACGTTTAAAATTAACATCTCATATCTTAGTAGCGCCTAAATATTAAAGACAGCATTTTTTGGGGGAGAAAAAAAAAAACAAATTAGTCAAGTTTCATGAAAACTTAAAACTTACTCTATTGTCCTGTTCAATAGCTGATCCTAACACGGGGTTTGAACCACATATTCACTTGCTTCTACGTATGAAAATGTCGTTCGGAGCACGTGTCGACGCGAAATATTAAAGGGAACAATAAAGTTGCAGTTTTTATCTTTTCCTTTGCTGGAACATGGAGTTTTTCTTCCACAGAAAGAGATGTTGTCTTCGATATTTAGACACCATCAATAAATTATATGTATATATATATATATATATATATATATATATATATATATATATATATATATATATATATATATATATATATATATATATATATATATATATATATTCTTACGAAGCTGGTCTAGTGTTGAATAAATATTTTATTCATGTACTTCATTTGTGTATTTAAGAGGGGAATAGCCAGCTCGTAAGGTGAGCTCCTTTCATGCAGGCATAAGTAATTGTATGTAAATTGCAGAAGACTTTCGTCATTCATTTCATTGTATTTTTTATTCAAGTCAGTATATGTAAATTTACGTTATTTTTTTTAAATAACTTTTTATTTCTCGTATTTTTGTTACGAAATCTTATGCAATCTCAAGTAAGTGTGCTGAACGAACCATACGAGGTATGAACGAGGGCTTATGTAATTTTTTTATATTTTCATGAGGTATTGTGTCATGTTTGTGAGAAATTACGCAATTCTTATATTTTCCACGTGTTTGAAATATTCTCGAAAACCCCAGTTTTTTTCCCCCAAGAAGAGAGGTGTGTGGTATTAGCTGAGAGAGAGTTGCCTTGCAAGCGAGGTTGGAAATACTGTTCGATAGACTCGGTTGGCAACTGTTACGCTGTTAGGCATGGCCCCCGACCTTCTAGACCTCCTGACCTAGAAGGATCTAGAATAATTAAGTCAATATATATATATATATATATATATATATATATATATATAATATATATAATATATATATATATATATATATATATATATATATATATATATATATATATATATATATATATATATATATGCCCCCAGGGATGCATAGCAGCATAAGAGAATCAGCCTGTCCCTTTATAAGAGCCAAGTTTGCATCTCTCTCTCAAGTACCTCGAGTGTGTGTCCTCTCCAAAGTGAATAAATATTGTGTGTAGTGTATTAAAACATTACTGCAAATTTGAAGGTGATTTCAAATTTATTGTGTCAATTTATAGTATCAATGGCTTGTTTTATTTTGACGAGTTTTAAAAGAAAAATTGACTAATAGAACTTGGTAGTTGATGATTGTGAATTGATAAAACGACCGATATTACGTGAAGCAAATGCTATTTGGGTAACCTTTAAATTTATGTGAGCGCGACCTACATTTAGAATGTAAGTATTAGTACAGACATGAGCTACAAAATCTCCTCGAGATAACCCTTAGAAATTGCTTAATGTGCAGTTCTCTTAACAACATAATTCTGATGACATTATTCAGTGGCCAAGTGAAGAAAGCGTGCATTTCGGTGTATTTTATAATTCTCACTTTTTATGTATGTATTGTTATTTGGCATAAGACTGCAATCTAAAGTCTTTGAATTAAAATGTTCGAGAATTTGCATTGATCAACAAACGGTCTCATACTAAAATCAATCAATGAAAACTATAACAAGATCACGTTATCTTTAAATCAGAATCTTGAAAAAAAAAATATTGAAACTTGAAAGCTGATGAAGAAATGTGACAAATCAGCCCATAAGGAAAAATGTAGGAAATTATTACAAAAAGTCTTAAGGAACGTTTAGCAATAAAGGCACTGCATGCATATTTATAGATTTGCTTTCGTAGTTCCCTTCATGTTTTCCCCCTCCCGAAATCGGATAACATTTATCACCGAGAAACACAATTCCCAACGCTAATCTACAGAGATGGTCCTGAAACCCTTAATCAAAGTTCTTGTTGACATTCACCTCTATCCGACCTGGTATTGAAATATCAACAACAACTTTGATCCTCAGCCAGATTCTCTCTCTCTCTCTCTCTCTCTCTCTCTCTCTCTCTCTCTCTCTCTCTCTCTCTCTCTCTCTCTCTCTCTCTCTCTCTCTCTCTCCTATGTAGAGTGAACGGAGAAAGAAAATTTAATGCCATATTTGATTTAGAACAAGTATGCTTGTGTTGATCGAATCAGTGAAATGTTACTTGGCTATTATTCATTTGTTATGGATTGCATAACAAAAAAAGTTTGGTTAGTGGGGAAAACACAAGGCGACCAGATAACTGGAAAGAGATCTTGAGAAATGACGACAATAAAACTCAGCTCATT
>NC_090727.1:17570558-17595558 GCF_036898095.1 Palaemon carinicauda | reverse complement strand
ATTATTCACAAAATATATCTAATAATCAAGAAGTGGATGAAATCATTCACGTCACCTGATCAGATATTCAACAAACATAATATCAAGGGGTCCGGGAAATAGGGGAAATTTTGCCTTGTTAATTATTTGTTTAATCAGCTTTCAAATCCGTTAGAGGCTTCCCTATACACGATAGTGACACAATCCTTTAACAAAATCTGCCCTACTTCCTCTCAAATGAAATGCAACCTTTTAATGACTTAATGCTCTAATAAAAAGGAGTGATAGAAACTGTTAATGTATATGAGAGAGAGAGAGAGAGAGAGAGAGAGAGAGAGAGAGAGAGAGAGAGAGAGAGAGAGATAAGGGACTCAAGTTATTAAGGGAAATAACGGTTAACCCTTATTGAACTAAACAGAGTAAGTAAACAAAGGTTAGAGCTAAACCAATTAATGGGAACGAAACATGATCGGCGATAGGTGGATTGATGGATTAATAGGAGTTCGTACCGATGGAATAAAACTACAAGTAAAAAAGATATTATGAGTAAAAAAGAACTGACTTTTAGGAAGAAAATCTGAGCTGTCAAACCTCATTATTTGAAAGAGACCGTCCGGTCGTTTGAAGATTTGTATCTTTTTCATCCTGGCCACTTTGCTTCACATTTTGTAAAACTTTCTACCTGTTGGGATTTTGACTGTATTGATGCATTTTCTAAGTTTTTGCATATTCAAAGCTTGTTACTCCATATACATGGGGCCGATGATCCATCTCATCCACTTTCACTTTATTTTTATCTGCTTCCCATTCAAAAGAATACTCCATTTATCTTGAAACGATTTTTTTTCATTTACAGCAACTTGTGCCACATTACACCTTATTGGCCCCATTTGTTCAACTTTCCCCATAGTCTCTCATTCCACAATCAATCCACTTGCTGTCATCCTCTTGAAAATTTCCCTCTTTAAGAAATATTCTTCACTAATCTTTCAATTTTTCGTGGCTTTCACTAATTTGATCAGCGTTATAATGAAACAAACACGTGTTAACCCACTTTTCATTTACAATATCTACATTTATGCTAAAAATTTTGACCACATTTCGTATACTTTCCCCAAAGTTCCTTATTACTCCGTCCACTTTTACGTATCAGGCATTTGTTTGAGGCTTACTTTTAAACCCAAGTCCTCTGAAGGTAATAAAAAGCTTTAATAATTCTAACAAACTAAACCCTATAAGGTGAATGCTCTTAAAATCTTCATATTACAGGATTATCCATATAACCTTGATACTCTCAAATATCTGGTTTAATGAATTCCATTCGTTGATTGAAATAGACGGAAATGAAACGCTCAGTAATTTTATTCCATAAAGAAAAAAAGATGAGCTACGATGAAGGGGATGAAATCATGTCTATCATAAATTATGATCAAGTATTCAATGTGCATAATAAAACGAGGTCAAAGGAAGAGATAAAATGTGGCCTAGATTAGTCGTCGTTAAGTTAATTTTTGAAATGCTTTCTCTATGGAGGGAGGGTGGGGGGAGGAAGAGAGTCCCTCACGGAGGATCACACCACAGTTCAAAGGCGAATTCTGTGAAATAAAGTTAATTAATTATGGCTCTGTACTTGATTTTTCCCTGGAATATACTGCTACACTCTGTCTTTAATCTCTTAATGAAATTGTTGGAGGACGGATTTATTTTTCTGCAATTAGAGAGAGAGAGAGAGAGAGAGAGAGAGAGAGAGAGAGAGAGAGAGAGAGAGAGAATACAAACATAATGACAGGCGAATACAAAATTAAGTATGGTGAACAAACGCAAACTAAGGTATTAGTAAATTACAAAAAAACAGATTTTTACTCAAATTTACGGATGGACGTATCCCCCTCGTTTATTTTTCTCCTGTAGATGGATGAATATATTATAAAATTGTATTATTATCTAAAGTATAGGGCTGAATACAATACTAATATAAATTACTATATCGATGAACTCTCGACTCTAGCAATAACATACAAAATGAAGCTGACACAAAGTACGAATATAACGGAAATGTGTCAAATGAGAGGAAAGGAAAAATGCTAGAACTAATCAGAGATAACAATTGACAAGTAAAAAGGAGTTAGAGTAAAAAGGATTGACGTTGCATAAAGGCAATTTTAGTTTCAGGCTCTCGCGTGGGAATGAGGAATGACTCGAAAGGGAAGGACAGAGTGGAAATGGGACGAAATCGATTTGAAATCAAAATGCAGGTGGATGCAGTTATCTGAAAATAAACCAATCCATTGAGTAAAAACCTGGTTAGATACGATCGTTTTAATTGTTAATCAGTTGAAAAAGGATATAGACTTTAAAAGAACATTCACTAAAAATGATTGATTCTTGAAGTGGAGAAAAAATGGGGTAAGAAATAAAAAGCATCAAGTATAATGAAAGAATAAAGATTCCTATTATTTTAAACCTGTCCAGAACTGATCAATGAATAAATCTGTGTAAGTCAGAAATGCTTTTATATTTATGAATGAATCATCGTAGGTAGTTCATTACCTCTATATCATCTTTGATTCTCCGTTTCTTTTGAAATAATTGTGTCCTATTTTATGTTGAGGTGAATAGAAAAAATTGTATCATTGGTGTAATTTAATAACTGTCGATTATATTACAACAAAGCTAAAGTATGCCTGCAGATGTTGAGAACCCAAAATTTAATCTAAAAAACTTTTTTTTCTCTCAATACATTGAGTAATTCTGGCGTTATCGTAGTGGAAAATACATGGAATTCTTGTGTTATCCTCGGTGTGTAATGTAAATCATACAAGAGTTATATTTATAAACAATGCAGAAAAAACAAGCGTTACAAGCGTTACAAAAGTCTTAGTTGCTAATATAAGAAAATTATGCTTTACCGTACAGTGATAAATAGCGAAAAAAAAATTAACAGTTATTACGTTTTTCAATTTTATTGGGTTTATACAATGATTCAGATTGAACGCCAAAGTTTATCAAGAATATCCCTTATATCCCCTTTCAGCCTCAAAACTTGTCATTCGTAATGAATTTTCCTGCTTCTTGCTGTTATGATGATCCTCTGAACTGTGAAGATCGCAAGACTAATATGATCGTAAAACGGAGACTTTTGAGGTCATCGTTCCTTATTATAAAATTTTCGTAAGTTTTAGCTGGTAAGAGATGAGCTAAACGTCCGATTTCGAAACAGCTACATAGAGTAAATGCAATTGTGTATCGCCCATCATCTTAAAGAAGCCATACAAATAGTATGTTTTCTTCGTTAAATAATATTACAAACAAAGTGGTTATGAAACCGTCTTGAGTTTTGAGATAGTCTTCTTCATCATATTAATCAAAAGACTGACTAAAGAAAACTTATTTGTAAGAGCAAATCTCAAATAAAAAAGGAACTAAAGATCCAAAGCTTAAAGGGAGATATCAGTTATATCTAATTAAATATTAAACTTCAAAGGCTATGGTTACAAAGCAAGAACTCCATTCACTTCATTTCAAAGGTAACGAATTCCAAAGGAATATCTACGCATACTGATAAGGGTAATATGAGCTTCACAATAATTGTAGGGAAGGCAGAAAAAGGAGGAAGTTTAGTATTATAGTAATGTACAATAGAATAAGTGCATATCTAAATAAATCTCGATATAGTAACTGACTTTCTGAATGCAAAGCAATTAAGTTTTCAATTTCATATACAAAGACACTTGTGTGTGATATATATATATATATATATATATATATATATATATATATATATATATATATATATGTGTGTGTGTGTGTGTGTGTGTGCGTGCGTGCGTGCGTGTGTGTGTGTGTGTGTGAATGTTTGAACATGTTGCCAGGAACCTCAAAAGTCTATGCTGAAGGAAAAACTAAAATTTAAATCTTAGATGAGCCTCTCCACCTCAGAGCGAGAAAGACGATAGAGACAATGCATTCCCAAGTGAGATTTTTGGGTCAGTAATTAACTTCACTCAAAAAATTCTAGTAACGTTATTTTTTGCGAGTAATAGTTATTTCCATGGTGTACGTCTTATGAGTATGAAAAAGTAGGAATTGTTAATCTTAGAACTCAAGATAGGGATTTTGGTATATAAATGATCAAAATTGTACAGGATAACAGCAGTAGTAATACTAGCAGCTGGTATTATTATTGTTAGCAGCTGAGCTTTTATGGCTGGGGAATATTTAAACTGTTATCAAATTAACAATTAGCTATTACTCATGCAGACTTTTTGTAAACGGCGTAAAATTGCATATGACCATTTCACCAATTGGGCATCTAGACCGACATCAGAATTTCAATTCACCATGCAATGACAATGTGTGCAAAATTTCTGATATCAAAAGTAACCACTTTCACACTATTGTTACGTTTACTGTTGTTTCTACATGCTCTTCCACTCGTTAATCTCGGAGGAATTTTTTGCTTATTGACCAAGATATATATGCGGATCTCATCGTCATCAAAACCACGATTAATGTGGGCTGCCCATACGCAAGAGCCCAAGTTATGCCAAATGAGACATGGCAATCTTAATCAATCACCAAAGATCATTTTCAGTTCTCCTTGGTTCTGTATCGTGTATCCTTCTGTTCCAACATCTCTCCATATCAGCCTCCCTCACCTCGTTATGATTAAGACTTTTACTCTTCTCACGTGACCAAAGCTTCTTTAAAATTATGATTCATCTTTTACCTTTGCTAACTTTTATTAACTGATATATATATATATATATATATATATATATATATGTGTGTGTGTGTGTGTGTGTGTGTGTGTGTGTGAAACCCTTCAGTCGTTTTAGAATAGATAAGCATTCACTACTAAGAAAAAAAATTCTAGCTTTTATTTTGTATATATATATATATATATATATATATATATTACACTAATCGCTGATTCTAAGTAAATACTGCCAGAAGGCGTTGAGGGTGAATGGTCTTAATGACCCTTGGTCCTATTGATTTAATGAGGCTGGAGACAAGATTTTTTTTCATGTCAGCATTACCACTATTTAGCCCACCAACTGATCCTACATTGAAATTAATTGCCAAGCCTTCTTCCTTCAATGAAAAATGCACAATGAACTAGAAAATGTCTGTGTGGATTTTCAAAAAGGCTACTCTTTGTTCGCTCTTGCTCCCCAAGCTCTTAACTTTGCTTCTCAGGGGATTACTTTAGTTTCCCCAAGTTGCACCTTGTTGCTGAATAGTGCCCCCAGTCCCAGCACTTGACCAAATGGCCTAAATAAATAAACCCATCCATCAGAAATGTTTCATAAACATTGCAGGATATATAATGAAGAAGCCATCTAAAGTGGAAAATGGTCATATAGACGTCCAAGTCCAAATAGTGATTTGGTTCTACACTTCGTTGACGGATTTTCCTTGAACTTTTCCAACATTTTTCCTGATAATAATGCCAACATGAAATGACAAACCATAGACTTCAATTTCAAAATAGTATTTACTTTTCCACAAAGTCTTGGTAATCTTGGAACCTTATTTTCATGTTTGGTTCTTTATTTTTTCTTTTACTCATTTCCATGAGTTACATATATCAAATGTGTACCTAATATATGTTATTTCCAGCCTAAAAATAGGTTATGCTTATCATTGTAATCTAAAATTGGATATGGAAATGAAATTATGAAATTGTATACAATTTTGATACTTGTTTTTAATGCTTCATCTACAAAATGGACCATTAAATAAGAGAATCGGCTATTTAACCTTATCTACAAATTAACGGCCTTGTGGTTTTTACAAACTCCAATATTGTTATTCTTAAAGCTGTCCTATTATGGTTCTAATAAAAACTGGGTCAATTTCCTTCAAGATTGTAGACAGTAACACTTATGTCCAGCTTTTACGCTCCCCACCCTCGCAACCAAAGAAGAAAAATCCCCCTTTTTGAAAAATTTTCTAAGTAATTCAAAGTTTCGTTTAAGCTAGATCATTTCTGTTTTGTAAATTAAGCCCTCTTCCTCCTAGATTATAACAAGAAACATTTGAGACATAAAAATACCTGTAGTTTTGCCATTTTACCTCCGGAGGCAGTGGCACTGTAGTGCACGTGTTTCGTACACGCTCGTACGCTGTAACAGTTTTTATTTTTTATCTTATCACTCGCCTCTCTCTGCACTGTTAATAGACCACATTGCCCTTTCTTGCTCTCATGCTTTTTCATGTTTAAATTTTTCTGACGTTCTTGCTCGCAAGGCGCTGTATAAAAACTCGATGATTGTTAAATAGTTTAGTTTCATTTGCCTCGCCTCTCAGTTATCACTTAACTGGCAACTCTTCACAGCACAGAGACGAGAGGAAAATCAGCCCAATGATCACTGTCACTTTTATACTTGAGCAGGTGATGGTGAATTGTGGAAGAACTCCCAGGGGGATAAAACTTCCAAAACATTAGTCGTTTCATGCATCTATTTACAAGGCTCAGCAGTGTTCTGAACACTCCCTATTTATACAAAGCCACTTAACTTTACCTTTCATAGGCTCTAGAGTTTCCTGATCATTAAAGCCCTAACTTTCTAATAGGTCTACATGTTATATCCTTTTAATTCTTCCAAGGCACTTCTCTCTTACCTCTTGACACTTCTGAACCCTACACTCTTTTCACAAATCTATGTACTGTATATGATCAATGCTCATCAGCAAAGGTCAGAAGATCGATTCCCCATTACGCTGAAATGCGAAACGCCTCTACCATTCAAATTTCATTATGCCTTTGTTGATCTAGGAAGTGAAATAGGTTCATGCTGGGTAGATAACTATAGTAGATTGCAATAAAGATGGACACAGGCTTATAACTAGCAACCTCATCCTCTATAAGAGGGGGGACGGTGAAATTGTAACAATACATGTAGCATTGTTATCCCTCCATTTGGGCAACAATTAATCTAGGTCAGTTTTTACTTCCCTGAATTGCAATCCTTTAAAGAGTTCATAAATGTTTGATGTTGTTGATAAATGCCTTTTCTTTCTAGAGCATTCAGAATAATAATACAATAATTTAAGCGTATACATTATAGAAATGTTAATGTTTAAAATCCTTTTCTACCTTATATTTTGCCAAGCACTTCAAGGCGAATAGCTGTTACATTATGACGAAAAATCATTTGGATATGAATTACTTCAGTGGAAAAAATACTTGATTAAGTTGGTCAGCTATTCCCTTTCTCACAGTCTGTCGGGTGCGAGTTCGAGTCCTGCTCTATCTCGATAGCTTTATAGTAATGCTTGTAACCCCGTCGTCCTTGTGAGCTAGGGATTGCGGTTTGATAGGTGTACCTTCCGAGTCATCAGCAACCATAGGCTGGCCCTCCCTAGGTGGAGATAGGGCTTTGTCTTTGATCATATGTATATTTGGTCAGCCTATAGGACATTGTTATTTCCCTTTCACATACCACTCCGAGAGACCTTTGAAACAAAAGTTGAAAAGAATGAAATTAAAACTTTACAACAGCCTAATGTTCGGGGAAACTTTGCCTTTTAATTCTTAGTCCATATGAAAGCGTGCAGCTTTTTTAAGCGAAACTTCGAGTGTCTCGAGCTACATTCATAAATTTCCCAGTCAGTAACTGGCGATATGAACCTTAAGTATTGAATTGGGAATGGTTAGTAAATAACATAAAAAATGCAAAAGGAAAAAATTATGCAAGAAGGCTGGTGGTATTGAGTGGAGATATTAAAGAGGGTTAAACTTCCAAACAAACAGCACGTATTTCCGATTTCCACAGTGAGATTTCCTTCCCCTTATGTTTGAACTAAGGCTATGTTGTGTATTTGTATTTGCCAAGTCTTGTTCTTTTGTATCTTTATAAGCCCTGAACTAATTTTTTCTACTTCTCATTTGTTCCATCTGAGGAACTCTTCAAAATCTCTACAAAAGGCATAAATCAAATAGCGTCTTACCCACAATAAAAGGGATCAGAGTTTTAGTCTGAATCTATATTATTTTTAAAATCTGTCTTCCCTAAAGTTGAAAGGAAAGACATGAAAAGGTCCCCTTCTAAGTAAGCTTATAAATAGATGTCCATCACAAAGGAAAGCTTTTAGCCTTATTGTAATTTTTATTTCGAATGAAAGAACGAAAAGCGATAGCTAAAACAGAACCTCAAAAAGAGGCCTCTCCTCACAACAAAAAAGATTTCTTTCCTTTAAAACAAAACTGACCCATTATTGTCCTCTTCTTGGAGTACGGATGCAACAGGAAAGTATTGATATACATATACATATACACAAAGATTCCAAGAATTTTTTACTGAACTTCCTATAAACTTTTTTTGGGTAACGAATACTCGCGGAAAAAATGAAGGAAGGAAAAACATCTGTGGATAATTTTTCTCTTTCAGCATAACTTTACAAATATGCTCATTGCATTAACATACAAGGCAAATTTGTTTATAAAGGCAAACCCATTTCTTTCTTCCAAGGAAACAAAGTGTTTTCATTATGGAAACTTGAACAGTTCTTATGAATAATACAGGTATTCGGATGCATCAAAGGAGAGAGAGAGAGAGAGAGAGAGAGAGAGAGAGAGAGAGAGAGAGAGAGAGAGAGAGAGAGAGAGAAAGCTATTTAGATATGATGGAACTCAAGAGCGTAAAGCTCTGCTAAGGCTCTGAAATCCACACCCCTAAAGACCACCTTCCCCCCCTAAGTTACATTCATATCTCTTCCCGACTTTCATTAATACTGTAGTTGAAAAACACTATACCAATCTTCAGTAAGAAAAACTAATGAAAATCTACGAAAATAAATACAGCATGTACTGTAATCATACTAACAAAAAGGCTCGATCACCCATTTTTTAGTAGGTCCGATCAGCATTGGGGAGATCTTGCTGTCAGTGTATCACACATGGCTTACTGTAGGCTTCCATTCGGTCTCTATAGGTGCACTTACAGTTCAGTCCTTTACTACACTTCAGTTACTGCTACTGGTCTTTCATCTTGCTGTCCATTCTCTTAATTTTTACCTAATAGTGCAACATTATACGTTTTCTGTAGTTGCACCAGAGTGCTGGATGGCCCTCCGATCCCCATTATGTTGTATAAATTTCGTATCTTCAGTCAAACCGGACAAATTCGACCAATTTATCCATGTAATCTGCAATACTTTGATAAAGGTTTTCTGACCGTTCTTTACTTTCATCTTCTGGTGTAATTGATATCATAAAGGGTCCTGTCTAACGTCAACTCCAACAGTTGAAAGGAATCGAGAATTCCATCTGTTAAACTTCCGAAGAGATTTAAACAGACGAAACCCCACCCGAGATTTAGTGAGGTGAATATGCAAGGTTTAAACACTATCTCTTGCGCTCTTTCTAGAATACTAATATATCAAGAGTTCACATTATGGGTATTAAAACCGTCTGTTAATATCATTTTAACATCTATAAGTCCCTGTGAAACTTCATGACTTCAGAAATTAGAAGTATGAGAAGCCATTTCTCCTCAACAAGAGAATGAAAAATGTCACTGGCAAATGGTACAGAATTTGAACTTTCCGAAAAATTGATAAGAAAAAATTGAGGCCGTCTCAATCGGCGTTATTGTACAGTGCATACGATTTTTCACAATTCTTACCCTCCTTTACATTCAGATCATCCCGGTCAGTACCATCTGTTCGTAATGCAAGGTATGCAGTTAATTCTAATAGTCAGGCCTTCTCTATCATGAGGCTCAATGCGCGCAGTATTCTAGAAGTTTTATTCCAGCTATGAACAAATTGTGGAATGATCTTGCTAATCGGGTAGTTGAATTGGTAGAACTTCAAAACATAAGTATCTTTTTATAGTTTACAGTATATATAAAAGATCTGTTTTAACGTTGTTACTGATCTTAAATTATTTTATTGTTTTAATATTGTTACTATTCTTAGAATGTTTTATTCTGATTTTTTATAATTTTAGTTTATTTATTTACTTACTTATCTCATTTCCTCGCTGGGCTATTTTTCCTGTTGGAGCCCTTTCCAACTTGGGCTGTATCTTAGCTACTACTACTACTACTACTACTACTACTACTACTACTAATAATGATAATAATAATAATAATAATAATTACTACTACTACTACTACTACTACTACTACTACTACTACTACTAATAATAATAATAATAGTAATAATAATAATTATAATAATAATAAAATTTTATAGTATCTTCCTTTGACACTTCCTGTTACGGAAATATAACTTAAAAATGTTATTGTCTTGCCATCAAGCTTTGCTGGTAGTTAGGTTTCAACTACCGGAACCATTTGAATTATATTTATTCTGTACATCAACGTGTAATATAATAAACAATAGAGTAATAATGGTATCTGCATCTGCAATTCTTGTCAAAAGCCCTTCAATTTAAGCACACCAAAAAACTAATTCAAAATCTGCATTATTTCTTTATTTTTTACTTTACGGGAAATATTTCGTTTTCATTAGTAAGATATCTATACTTTTGGAAAACAAATTCGGCAAGTGAGAGTACATAAACTACATTACACAGAACAAACAAATCACCGTTTTTCGTTGTTGAAAAAATAAAGCAATTCAAGAAGAAAAAAATAAATAAATAGGTAAGAATATTGTTCAGGGCTTCCACCTGAGAATGTTTATCTGCTGGCGGCGTTGGCGGGCCTTTTATCTGCTGTGACAGGTTGGTGAACGGAGATCCTTTCAATCAGGCGAGGAATTTCCGAAAAAGTCCCTTTAACTTACCTTATTATATACTGATGTTACGACACAGTCATATAATATATGTGTCTATCCCTAAGGCAGACTGTAGGGAATCTCATATAAAAATTTTTATGTAAGTGCAACATAGAGCGAGCATATACACAACACACTCACACACACACACACACACACACACATATGTATGTATATATATATATATATATATATATATATATATATGTGTGTGTGTATGTATGTATATTAGTATTCATTTTCACCATACACCTTTCGCCTCTTTGGACGGAATGGTGCCAGAAATGTAAAGCCCTCCAGTTCTTTTGCAGGTCTTTAAGGATAAAATCAGTTAATATATATATATATATATATATATATATATATATATATATATATATATACATATATATATATATATATATATATATATATATATATATGCATTTATATATGTATATATATATATATATATACATATATATATATATGCATTTATATATGTATATATATATATATACATACATACACACACACATATATATATATATATATATATATATATATATATATATATATATATATATATATATATATATATATATATATATATATATATATATATTGACTTTGGATAAGATTGCCCGGCCCATTCGCTTTAATAACGCTAACGTGAAGTGCTCATATGCAGCTGGGGAATTAATGGGTCTTAGTTTGAGAGCAATTTACGGGCGTCGCAAGTTTGTTGTAAAGCTGCACCAATTAACCAAAGCGTCACCTTGGGCAGGTTGCAGCTTTCGAATGGTATATAGTCCGTGGGCTGAGGGTGCTCACCTCGCACCCCCACTTAAAATTGACAAAAGTGCATTTAGGTTGTAACATTTGATCCATATTTTCATTTTTTTAATGTTCCCATTGAAAAAATAGGGACTCACTACCACTACTGGGCCACTTTGTTTGATGACATCATCGAATTTTGCTGCTGCCAATTTTGGGGTAGGGGAAACTTAATTAGACATAACTCCGGACGGAATGGTCACAGAAAGATTAATAACATATCAAAATGTTTGCTTTGGAACTCTCTAACAGATAAAATAGACAATTTGCGATTTTGTTTAATGATTAGGTCACCAAATTTGGGGTCAAGTGAAAATTTTAGGCACCTCCATAAATGTACCCCCAGGGCCAGCCTTATTTCATCTCTAGAGACCTCAAGAAATAGAATGATACCCATTAGGTGTACTTATTGGCTAAATCAGGAAATGAAATGTCATGTAACAAGGTCAATTTTCAAAAAAATCTCGTGGGGAGGGGCTTCCGTAAATTACAGTTTACTCTTTTGAAAACTGTTTATACAGCGATGCAAACAGGGAAAAGTTATAATTGTAATATGGAACGAAATTGAAAGAAAAAAAAGAAATATAACAATTACAATTACCTAATTACATATCGCTAAAACCTCTCTGGTTGCCAAAGTACAGTATTATACAAAGATTAAATAAATTGCTAACTTACTGTATTATTTATTCATAGGCAATTTTGCATCCTGTCTAATCCCATTGCTCATAATAATAACAATAATAATAATAATAATAATAATAATAATAATAATAATAATAATAATGCTATTAAGATGATAATGAGAATAATGAGCCCTCCAGCACAGAAAACACACTGACGTCTTTCAACATCACCTTTGATACTTAACTTCATTATGTTCATTTGACTCTGATTTCTTTTAGGCAAAAGGAATTATTCGCCTGTTCGTCTCCAATGTCTGAATGGGACAGGAAAGAGAGGAAAATAAAAGTAAATCTTCCTGTCTTTTCGGTGATTAATTAAAGGGATTCGAGAGCATTTATAATTATCTGGAGGTGATTAACTTAGGCTGGAAGAAGGATTACTTAGTCTTTACAAGAAGGTATGTACTCAAAAGAGATTTCAATTTCGACGGAATATTAAGGCTGACTCGAACATTTGTTTCTCATTTATTTTTCCTTTATGCACTTCGGTGTTAGTGGTTTTCACTTTCAATGAAACAGCCTTTTACTGAAGTAAATGTTGGAAGCATGTCACATAAGAAGAAAAGTGCTATTATTCTAATGTTAATTTTGTAATGTAATAACTATCTGTATTGATATTATTCGAATTAAAGCCTCCGCATCAACAAGACTACGTGACAATTTACCGGAAGTCATTGATAACAAGCAACCGGCCTTCAGTACTTTGACCGTGAATCATGACAATTCCACTTCAATGAAAAACTTAATGATGAAGCGGTGTGCCCAAAGAAAATTGATTATATAAAATTGTCCAGCGTTTAGAGGTATCTAAGGATGATAAGTGCGACCGAAACCTGTTGTATTTACTGAGAGAGAGAGAGAGAGAGAGAGAGAGAGAGAGAGAGAGAGAGAGAGAGAGAGAGAAAAGATATAAAGAAATAGAGTAGGCAAAAAGTTTGTCATTGCCGTAAAAGAAGGAAATTAACTGGCAAATGGGAGCATATCTACAGTATACTGCTCGGAGACCAAAAGCATCTGCTGACACAAGGCTATCAGCAGAAAGCCAGGGTAAGCAAACAATAGTAAGTTAGAGACTTACAGTATATGTATACACGCCTTGATATTAGGAGAGCAAGAATCATTCACTATAGCGATGATTATAGGTCCAGTAAAGCTGACTTTTGAAGTACAGTGACGGGTGTTACGAGAGAATAAATAAGAATTTTTTTTTCTGGAAGAAAAAACGGACACTGAAAATTAATTTATATACCAAGAGAAGAGTGATTTTGATATAATTGTGAGATACACTTAAAGTATGGAAAATAAAATCGTAATGACTTGCAATAATTTCGTGAATTTTCACAAAGTGCGACAAACATTCCATGGGTACGGAGGTATTTCTGACTAAAGCTTCAGTCAACACTCTTAAACCTATATTAACATGATAATGACATATTTTATACTTATGTTATCTAGATTATGTAAAGCTAACTCACGATATATCTAAATAAAACCTTAGATATCTGAATTGGCTTCTCTTACAGACTATGACGTTTATGCCTAACATTGTCGTACAATATACTCATGTTCTTCAAATAAACTTTTAATAGACTCGAAGATTAGAGCCAAACAAGCCCTTTGCGAGTTCATTTTCGTTTATTTTTTTTTTCCGGAGAAAAACATTTATTTTTGGGAGAGGCACAAAATTTAATATACCGGTATTGTTTTACTTTAGATTATTTGAATGGAAAATTGTGGGTGGTATTTTATTGCTCTCCCTGTTCTGCGTTATTCTGGTTTACAGTTTTATTACTGAATGTCATGAATTATTCTGAAACTTATTATGGCTTCTTTGTCTGCATCAAAGTGGGAAAAGATGCAGACAAAGAAGCATGGATTACAATAATACAGTACAAAAGGAATCGGTATCTTTTGTACTGTATTATTGTAATCCATGCTTCTTTGTCTCCATCAAAGTGGGAAAAGATGCAGACAAAGAAGTATGGATTACAATAATACAGTACAAAAGGAATAGGTATCTCGGGGAAATTAGACCGCGTTAACTAAGTAATATCATGGCATATTTTTACCTAGTTTTCGTATCCTTGATTTCGTTTTCATAAAGGACAACAGAACTATGCAGGTTTACCCCGAGCTTGGAGCTTCCCCTCTGCTCTTGAACGCACTGCCACTCGGCAGTGGAAACAAAATAGGAGGAAGCGAGGGAGGATAACTGACTTAAGAAAAGGAGACGAATATGGAAGAAAGATATAGGGAAATTGAAAAAGGAAGAAAATATGAGTATATCAACTTTTCCCCAATATGTTTCTTTTATCAATATAAAGTAGCAAAGTAACAGAAAAAATATCTCCAATGTAATAATAAATACTCTTCTATCTGACCTGACCTGAAATCTTTGATAAATTGATTAATGCTCTTTTAGCTGCCAGTGTGAGAACGGCCAGAAAATAAGAAAATAAACAAAACAATAGAGCAAGAACGAATGTCAGAATATTTCCTCACATTACCAGAAAATTCAATTTTCTTCCGTTAAAGTAACTAAATGCTAGACTTTTGGTTCTTGCTTGGATATACTGCTCTCATATCTTGGCTGATTCGGCATTTCCTCCCTTGAGTGATAGAGGGGCAGTTCTGATCAACGACCCTCCCCTTCCCTTCACTTGAGATTACCATAAAGGCGTTATACCAGTTATTTTTACAGGTAGTAACCATTAAAGCTCAATGGAATTCAAGGAGTGTCTTAAATTCTGCGTTTCAGGAATTATTCGGGTATGCCTGTATCATCAGACATTTTATAGAAAATATGATCGATACATTTTCAAAAATATATAAATTCTTTATGTTTCTGTTGTTCGAGAAATTGCTGGTTACCAAAAACCGCATTGATTTCGCTCACATTTAGGACGTTAAGCGTGTAACCTCGTGTTCAGCCCACCTCATTCCTCTGCCAATATCTGAGCGAGAATAGCCACTGTCTTTAGGCGACCTGACTTAATCATTGTTTAAGAAGATATTATGGGGGAGATAACAAAGGAGACAATAAAGCAAGGTCGTCTATGCGAACGCATTGGACGGTCTGACGTTGAATGACGAAACGTAATGTCATTTATCCTTGAGATTAAATTTCCCGCCTCGTTATCTCACGTGTCTCTGTCATTATGTTAGCAATTTTTCCTCTCTCCCAAAAATAGGCATGTAATAACTAAAATAGGCTTTATTAAAATCGTTGCATAAGTTTCATTCTCATTAAAAACGCATATCGGCCAAATTAAGTTTACTTACGATCTTATTAGGATCTATAAATTTTAGAATTTTCATTACATTTTCAAGGATTTCATTAAATATTTTTATTGGTAATTTTAAAACAAAAGTTAATGACACCGATATCAATCCGTTCATTCAGACAGATGCAAGTAATTAATTCCGGATGATTACCCGTGACATTTCATGACTCGAAAAACTGTAATTGAAGTTTATACGATATAGCCATGAATTGTATAGTTTTACATGCAATAGTGTCATTCAATCCTTATTTTTTCTAACGAACGTAATTAATTACGTTTGAAAGTACGCCAATATAAATCCGGGTTAAGTATGCTTACGCAACAGCTCACAGTAAGAGAGAGAGAGAGAGAGAGAGAGAGAGAGAGAGAGAGAGAGAGAGAGAGAGAGAGAGAGAGATTTGAAATTTGAAGGGACTTCGAAAATTCCGGATGTTATTTGTTAATCAAACATATTTCCTTATTTCTATTATTATGTATTAATGAGTAAGATAATGACTAGGAATGTAATATCTGGTGTCCCTCAGGGTTGCATTCTTGGCCCATTACTTTTCATACAATGTACGCTTATGTAGTTTGGCCTAGAATACAAGGTTGTTGCATATACAATTCCATATCCTAGATGTAGATCTATGGTCACTGAATCTTTTAATTGCTATTAGATAAAATTAACGTATGGTGCATATTAGCGTTGATAAAGTTAAACCCCATAAGACCCCAAAGTAAGCAAATATAGATTTAACTATATACAATTCATTTAAAATTCTAGGTGTGAATCTTTACGACAAATTAATACTTGAGAAAAACATCCCCTCTGATTCTTCTTCAATTTCACATCAAACTTGCAAATTGGTAAAGTCTTATAAGATTTGGTGTGATCAATCTATTCTCAAGAAATGTAATTCTTTCCTTCTACCGCGTTTTTTGTATTTTTCTCATGTTTAGTATTCTGCTGCTAATTCATGTCTTACCTTGTTGGACAAACACATTCGGTCTATCAAATTCTTTATACCTGATCTATATATTAATTTTCGGCACTGTTATTCAGTTGATTGTTTTTGCATTTTTTTTTATTATCAACATCCTTTGCATTCAGATCTTCCCGGACTATGCCATCCTGTCCGTAGCACTGTGTATTTAATTCTAACACTTTTGCCTTTTTCATCATAAGGCTCAATACTAAACAGTATTATAGAAGTTGTAATCCAGCTGTGATCAGATTATGAAATGATCTTCCTAATCTAGTATTTAAATCGGTGAAATTATCGAAATTTAAACTTGTTACAAATGCTTTTCTGTTCAACAAGTTGTCACAAGTAATTTTATAGTTTATATGAGTGATCTTTTTTTATTTTGTTATTGATCGTAGTATATTTCAAAATTTATTTTTATCATTTCTCTTATAGTTTATTCATTGGCTCTTTTATTTATTTCCAGTCCGTACTGAGCTGCTTTCCATGCTGGAGCCCTTGAGACTTAAAGTCTCATTTTGTAGTTTGTATAGGAGTGATCAGTTTTAATATTGCAGTATTATTGGTCTTGATATATATTATATATTTTTTTTATATCTAATAATGTATAGTTTATTCGTTAGTTCTCTATCTCCTTTCCGCACTGGGTCTCTTTTCTTGTTGGCACCCCTGTTTTTCCAACAAGGGTTTATCATAACTAGTTACACACACACGCACACACACACACACACACACACATATATATATATATATATATATATATATATATATATATATATATATATATATATATATATATATATATATATATATGTATATTTATATATATATGTATATATATAAATATATATATAAATATATATATATAAATATATATATATATATATATATATATATATATATATATATATATATATATATATATATATATATATATATATATATATATCTATAAGGAAAAGAAAAATTGCCTTAAATTTAAATGTTGAGAAGTTGAAACCAAAATTAATAGAATTATGTTCTAGATCATAGATTTAGCTTCGTTATTCCATTAATGTTTGAGTTTTACTTCTGATTGTGGTTGATGCTAATTGTGATAACTGAAATTTGATCCCTTTTCCCGCCTCCCCTTCTTTCTTGCACATTCTTTTAGATTTTATTTAAATATTTAGAAGGCTCCTCTAACCGCATATCATTATTTACATCGGTCGTTGTTTTAACGCTATTAATTCCATTAAATAAGTCAGTAATAGTAATTAGATTAATGAAAAAAAAAATGTAACCTTTCAAATTCATAAGTTTAATACAATTCAGGTACTTTTTTTATAGGTTAAATGTCATGACAAATTAGTCTGACCAAATCTAAAATGAGGAAATTTAATGTCAAAGTTAGTTTTGTTGTCATTGTGACTCTTCGTAGGGCGGTAGTACCGTCAGTACACCTTAGATTATGCACTGTAGGCAATACTTAGGTTGTTTACAGCTTTCCATCGGCTCCCAGCTGTACTTAACTTTATATCCATTCACTTTACCTTCATTCTGCTTCCTTTCTTCCATTTTGATGTCCAATTTCTAAGTTTTATCTCATAGTGTAACACTAGGGTTTTGATCTAGATACACTTGGGCGGCGAATATCTTTCCAGTGCCGGCTATTTAACATGTTAATCAAGTACTTTTTTGCTAAACGTTTTCTAAGGGAAACTAGACAAACGTACATATATTAGTTTTGATGTTTTTATTAAAAGCATTGTATTAAAGCATAAAAGGTACATTGAAAGTTGTTTAAAGAAAATGTCCTTTAGGGAAAATAAATAATGTAAGGTAATAATGATTAACAGCCTTGGGTTTTATTTCCAAGGGTAAGGCCATTACGGAACCATCACCCAACGTGATATAATGCCTGACAGCTCTGCGCGAAGGCTCTTTGCATATTACATCCATTCGTTATGTACCTTAATGCACTGTTGAAACCAGTGTTGTTGTCACAGTTGGCTGACGATGCCGGTTCTCTACTTGAAGTTGATTTTGAATGTTATTGTTATTATTATTATTATTATTATTATTATTATTATTATTATTATTATTATTATTATTATTATTATTAGCTATACTGCAACCCTAGATCGAAAAGCAGGATGCTATAAGCCCAAGGAAAAATAGCCCAGTTACTAAAGAAAATAAGGAAATAAATAAACGATATGGGAAGTAATGAACAATTGAAATGAAATATTTTAAGGACAGTAACAGCATTAAAACAGATCTTTCTTATATAAACTATAAAAAGCGACTTATGTCACCCTGTTCAACATAAAAACATTTTCTGCAAGTGTGAACTTTTGAAGTTCAATTGATTTAGCTACACGATTAGGAAGATCATTCCACAACTTGGTGACACTTGGAATAAAACTTTTAGATAACTGTGTAATATTAAGACTCGTGATGGAGAAGGCAAGACTATTACAATTATCAGCATACCTAGTATTACGAACAGGATAGAACTATCCGGGAAGATCTGAGTGTAAATTGTTGTCAGAATGACCAAAAATCTTATGCAATATGCATAACGATCTAATTGAACGACGGTGCCAGAAATTAATATCTGGATCAGGAATAAGAAATTTAATAGATCTTAAGTTCCTGCCCAACAAATTAAGATGAGAATCAGCAGCTGAAGACCAGACAGGAGAAAACAATACTCGAAACAAGGTAGAATGAAAGAATTAAACCATCTCTAAGCTATTTTTTTTTTCTCAATATAAGAAGAGACGGACCTAATGTGTTTCTCAAATGTAAATTTCTTGTCGAGAATCACACCTAATATTTTAAAAGAGTCATACAGAATTAAAGAAGCATCATCAATGCTGAGATCTGAATGATGAGGAGCCACTGTTTTCGGCCTATTACAATCATACATAGAGTTTTGATAGGATAACGTTCGACGGAAACCCATATGTTAGTGATAAATGCAAATGCTCCGTGAGTTCAGGAAACCCGAACACTTGTTGGTAAAGTGGCTAAATAAGCACGAGGATTGTAGGAGACTCATCTCATCAAAACATGATGAGCTATTAATCTAGTGTGATCATTTATATCTGAGCAAGTTCATTACGCCAACGTTAAAATGAAATTTTGTCAAATAACCAATAACTCAGGTATTTTGTTTTACTGTTTTAGTGCTTGGCTGAAGTGAGTCATGTCCACTAGATTAGTTTACTGTGTATTTTTTTATAATCTAAATGTATACAAACTCTTTCTTTCAGCTTCATACGCCTTTTTGCGATTCGAAGGCTCCACTCAGTGGACTCGCGAGTTTTGAGAAAAGTTTCAGCTGTGGTCACGTGACTTAAATGGGTGTGTGTGTGTGTGTATCATCTGACGTAAATAGTTGATGCCAATTCTAAACACAGGCCATGCTCAGTGTTCCTTATAATTATTAATTGAGAATCCACCACTGAAACAATATTGGTCCTATCAAAGTGACGATTAGATCCTAAGTTCTTAATTATACGGTTAAAAATATTGAAGCATTAAAGCGTTAATCCTATAAATATCACGGTGTCAGATCATCACAGTTATTATTAAATCACTTTTCAAATTACCTACTGTATGTTTGGCTTTCGACGTCATACTTACTTTTTCTATCTTTGCTCTTCCAGACGCTGGTTTTGATTGTGACAGCATTTCCATTGCTGTTATTGGACCACGCCTCCTTTCAAATATTCATCGCCCATGGAAAAGGTAAGGGTCAACTTTTTAGTCCAGGTTGAGATAAAGTACGATCTTTCAAGGATCCAAGTTTGATTAGTGATCATCATATTGTAATCAATTTTCTTATTTTGTTGTCGTTGATCTTAGACTGAACTACGTTATTTTTTTAATGGCTTTAGTGACAGCTGCAGATACATAAAAAAAAAATCTTTAAATTGAATACTATTCATACATATATTTATAGCACAAAAACACCTCCGAATGCTAAAAGTGAACAAATAAAACCGAAAACGTGGTTATATATATACAGTATATATATATATATATATATATATATATATATATATATATATATATATATATATATATATATATATATATGTATATATATATATCTATATCTATATATATATATGTATATATATATCTATATCTATATATATATATTATATATATATATATATATATATATATATATATATATATTATATACATATATATATATATATATATATATATATATATATATATATATATATATATATATATATATATATATATAGTGAATGAAAGATTAAGGTTAATTACAATTGATTCAACTTGTCTTTATTTTAGAGGTTAGTATTATCCGTATATTAATGAAATGGCAAACTTTTAACTGTGGAACGGCGACCTTTTGTCAAGAATCATGTCTCTGGATGCAGTTTTAGTTGTACTATATAAAAACAGTTTGCATAGATAGTGTTTTGGTAGGGAGATAGTGCTGTTTTTGGTAGGGAGATAGTGATGTCGATGCACCTCACACAGTACACTGTAGGCTGTACTTTGAGATATTTGCAGTGTTGTGTCAGCCCCTAGCTGCTGTGCTTGATTTATATCCAGCTACATTATCTCTTTCCCGATTCCCTTGTTTCCTCTAGCTTTCCAACGTATTATAGCTTTTACATCATAGTGCGATCATTTTGTTTTCCCCTCAGTTGTACCTGGATACATATTTAAAATCTTGGAAGTAAACTTCCCTCTTTTTTTACAAAGTGTTTATTTGTGGGCGAGATCTTATTGTTTATCATTGCATGCTTAGCTCATTAGCTAGAGAAAAGGACGATTAAAGCACGTTCCCCTAAAACATTTTGCCACGACAACACCTTCATCTTTTTACACCCGTAGAGCACTGAAGGCGGTGTCACACGAGGGCGTTATTTATATCTTTTAATATATTACTGTCATAATTTACTCTGAACTAAGCGCTTATGATTAGTTTTCTTGTCTAATAAACTGCTTAAACTTATGACTTAAATTTAAAACTCTACATAGTTTTATTTCGTGTGAGATTTATTTTCTTATTAACTAAATTTATATTCATACCCTCTTCACCAACGCCATTTGTTATTTTAAAACTGTTGTTCAAATTCATCCTTATATTTTCATCAAATCCCTCATCTTTAGCTCTTGTTTTACCCTAGATAACATTACCTCTTTTCTTATTTGTCTTAAACTGTATGTAAGGATGTGTATATGTGTGTATGTATGTTAGTGAAGAGTGTACCTCAAATAATTAAATTCTTGAAAATGTGTAATTAATTACATTTATGTTAAGTATAGATTACCTTAACGACAAATAGAAAAAGTTCCTTTTTTTTTTTTTTTTTTTTTTTGCTATTTCCATACTGGTTGGTTATAAGGCATTGTGTTGTGACGGGCCAAGAGTAGGTTGTGACTCAAAAGGCGAGATGAAAGCAACTGAGTAACTTTATTACAGAACATCGAGTTTATATACACACCAAGTCCCGACAAGGTGGTCACAAAATACAACAGGCTATTTCTTGTCCAACCGGCAACTTGTTCTGTTAACAGTTAACAATAAGATAAGCAGACAGGTTGATGCAAGTTGCTGTCAGTGCGAGGGAAGAGCGAAGATACAAAGGATAATATGTAATAAAAAGGAGAAATGTCGTTACTATGTACGATCGTGTGACACACGGGTGGTAGTGTTGTCGATGGTCATATTACTAAAGAAAATGCAATACAAATAAAGGATGTAGTCCATGAGATTTACTGTACGAGTAACACTATTATAACATCAGTACCGTTATTCTGATCTGCTGTAATTGCAGATCTGTAAGAGATGTTTATTTGTATTTGAATTGATCTATAAATTGTTTAAATCTTGTTTCACTTGCTATATAATGAGTTTAACGAGAAAGGAAGACGGCAGTTATCCATGAAGTCATTCACAGAGGGAAATAGCGAAGGATAAAACCCAAATACAAAAGCTTCTATAACATTGAAACCATTGAGTGCTGGCGATCGCAGATTTACCCCTCTGCGTTATTAGTTACGGCTGTGGCACCACCACCAATGGCGTATACATCACATTCTCAGGCTAAGCAAAGTGAGGTCACATTTTGCTAATACGCTTTCTTCTCCCTGTTGACCAAAGCAGGAAATGTTAATGCTAGTTACTAAACTTTGATGGATAGCTGTCATGAAGAGGAAAATTATGGGTTACAAGCCTCATCTCAAAATAATCGAATGGAAATAGAAAGACTATCAATTTTAGAGCAACACAGAAAAAAACCTTACATTGAATTAGCAATCCCGTGGTTTTTCATTCTGGGGCCTCCAGCCATTATACCACCGTGACACGGGATGCTTATGGCGAGCAAACTATCTTTGGTAAATAACAACAACAATAATAATAACAGCGCTATACTTCCTGTAACTTCAGGTTGTTAGAACATAGACTCACTTTTTAGTCCTAATGATGCCTGAGATTATTATATACAGACTAATTGAAATCTTAGTGTGAATGAATAAGTATTTTAAAATACCTCATTCAGTGAAGGAGTCCGAAATTGTACACCGCGTGAATTCAACTTTTGACTTTACCATACACTGTAAAAAAATCAGAATAATGAATTAAACCGAATTCGTCACCTAATCAATTATTGGGCTATAAAACGAGTCGAAGAATGCAATAGAATTCATCTATGTCAGTGCTCGCTTAATTAACTTTTAAATCTACCAGCGAAGGGAGAGAAGAGAGAAAGAAAGCAAGAGAGGAAAGGTAGTGGCCACATCTGAAAGTTGCCATTGTTGTTCGCAAATGCTTAAAATTATGTCATTACTGTTCATTTGGGGAGAATGATTCATTCTCGTGTTATGGTGGTGTAATGGAATGGATGATGAGAAATATTTTAATTTTATTGATTTCAGTATGAAAATAGTGATAAATCAATGGTAAGAGAAAGTGAGATATATTCATCGCTTAGATACATTCATCGTAACAAGCGAAGTGATAATCTATGAGAGAGAGAGAGAGAGAGAGAGAGAGAGAGAGAGAGAGAGAGAGAGAGAGAGAGAGAGAGAGAGAGAGAGAAGGGTTATAATGAAGGAATTTTCCTGGTTGCTGGCAATGCTGAATTGTTAAAAAAGTAAAGGATAAGTTGTGTGTCAGGATGTCACTATGATTATTCATATTATCAGTATTTTAATTGATTTACGTAATACCATAATCTTGTGATGAAACGTTAGAAAATTGAGAATAGTAAAGATGATAATAACATTGCCTTAATTTTATGAAATTTTATAAAATCAAGAACGGAAAAGTCTGGGTTCTTGGTTCTTGTACAACTTTGACGAACTTTATCTTGAATATATTACAGCTTTGGGAAACTATACGAGAAGGAATTACCAACGCTCTTTCCGGATTATATAAAAGTCAAATTTTCGATAAAAGATAAACAATTTCAACTGAAATTATCACCTTTTCCAAAATAAAATGATAACGTAAGACGGGATGAATAAATTTTTCCCCAAATTTTAGAAAAATAATTGTGAGATCCGATGTTGAAAGTCATAAAGAGATTTCTTGCGGTTCTCTCATCTGACAATATGAAAAGACATCTTTAACTTTTCACTGAAATTGAAGCAGGAGAAAAGGGAGAAATGGAAAGTGTATAAATGATATACAGTTAAAATACTCAGCATTCCTCACACACAAAGATGTACAAGATAGAGACATTATACTCATAAAATAAGTCACTCTCTCTCTCTCTCTCTCTCTCTCTCTCTCTCTCTCTCTCTCTCTCTCTCTCTCTCTCTCTATATATATATATATATATATATATATATATATATATATATATATATATATATATATATATATATATATATATATATATATATATATAACTTACCGAGATTATGTTTCCAATAAATCAAATGACTTCGCTGTATTTCCATTAGTGATTTTATATAAAAAGTGCGACGTAATTATCCCAAATCATTCATCAAAGAGAGAATCGTAGAGGCGACTTAGAAAATAGAGTATTCATTGCCTTAATCTTAGATAAACAAAATATTGGGAATGCAAACCTGATCACGGATATCCTCGGCTGAGAGAGAGAGAGAGAGAGAGAGAGAGAGAGAGAGAGAGAGAGAGAGAGAGAGAGAGAGAGAGAGAGATTCGTTGGATTGGAAGTCAAAGTTATAGTGTTGATATTTCAGTGAGGGCGGCCAAGAGGTCGATACAAACTTTGATGAAAGGTTGCGATGAACTTTGTGGACCACTGAATTGAAAACAGTGTCGACGGAGGTACATGTTTTCGTATTTGGAAGGAGGTTTTTATATTCATATACTCTGCATTATTTACTTTTGTTTTGTTTCCCGAAGTCATGAAATCCTTTAAAAGCAGCATTTATGTTGAAGTTATCTTATTTTATTAATTTGCTTTCTTATGAAATTTTGAACAATTACTCTTAGTAGTTGTTCACTGATCAAATGTAGTTTCAGAAAGAGAAG
>NC_090727.1:17548058-17565558 GCF_036898095.1 Palaemon carinicauda | reverse complement strand
ACTGCTACCTGGAAGTTTTCCTTATATTGGGGAGTTGTATAACAAACAAACTGCTTAAGGAAGCAGGCCAGGGCCATCAAAATTGCTCACTGTTTGGAAAAACCAACAGGGAAAATGGAGAGGTAAAACACTTAATGGTTATTTTGAAATGAGGTTTTAAGGATATTGAAAGGCAACAATAATCTGCTTCCGGATAGCATGAATATTATCTCTGTACCGTACGTGTATGTACAGTATACGCGACATGGGTTCATAATCGTACACAAGTGTATGAAAGATATATATCTTGATGCACGATAGTGACGCTTATGACATTTTCCTTGATCCTTATATTTTTATTGCGTTATACAAGTTTTTGTGAATGTAATTATGTTTGCTTATACCCAAAAATAAATGGCAATTGATGGTGGTGTGATGTCTTCTTTAATAACTATTTAAGCACAGTTTGTATGATATTTGGCTGTTCCTTTCATTAGCTTGTGATTTTTCATAAAATCCGACATTGAAATTGTCATAGGGATGACTTTTGGTGTAGGCTACAGATTTAAGTAGTGACTTGTGATATTGAGATTGCAAACTCATAGTATTTGAACTTTTTGTGGAAAATGGTCAGTTTTTAAATGTTTCAGGAATGTGTGATGAATATAAGAAGCAATTATTTGTAGCTTTATGGCGTAAATTTCTCTCTATTATAGACAAACTATCGATGATTGGCATTTGTAGCATTCCAATAACTTAATAAACCAACTTATGTGTATAGTACGGAAGGTTTTCTTAGTATTAAGGACGTTACAGAACAGTCATTAGTGTGAGCTACTGCTGCCATTTTTTAAGTTAAAATTCTGTTTTTTTAAGAATCGAGTCAATATTGAAAAACATTTGCATTCATGTTTTTGTCATTCTTTTCCATACAAATTTACAAGGATACTTAGTTCTCTTTATTATTATGCTTATAGATATTTGTAATTTGACCAAAAATTTTATTGCATTGCCAATCTCTCTCTCTCTCTCTCTCTCTCTCTCTCTCTCTCTCTCTCTCTCTCTCTCTCTCTCTCTCTCTCTCTCTCAAAAAAGGAATGAAATTAATCGTATGATGATCTCCAATATTATATTAAGAAATAAATCAGAAATAATTGTGAAATTGGTAAGCATTATATTTGTTTTTTACACTGCATAAACTGACTTTAATTTATCCCTAAGAAGCGTCTCGATTGTGGGGCTGTATTGAATAGGTAATTGTTTCGGGGATATGAGATCTGGATGACACTGTATGGCAATAAGGTTTTATTAAAACTTTCATCCGGGCTGAAAGGAAACCTGTATTTGGCTGTTGAGGTCAAATCCACTTGCCTTGGCCTATTCATATATTCGTTTCGCACCCCATTTTTTTCGGTATTCATATGCACCGAGATTTTACCATCAATTATGGGAGATTCATCTAAGATTTATGAGTTGAAAGAAGAATTTGGTTATGACTGTTATTTTTTAAGAGGTTGCCCCTTGGCTGAGGAAACGGCGGTATGTTTATATATATATATATATATATATATATATATATATATATATATATATATATATATATATATATATATATATATATATATATATATATATATATATATATATATATATATATATATATATATATATATATATATATATATATATATATATATATATATGTAGCACTCGTCTAGTTTATACAGTAAGTAGGCCATTTATAACCTGAGGTGGAAGGAAGAAAAGAGCTGGGGTTAGATAATATTGGGGTAGGAAATCTTTAAGTAAGTTAAGTAAATTTGATGCCATTTGAAGCCAATGTCACTAGGAACTTGCTGGTATTTGAATTAATGGTGCATGTGTAATAAATCTTTAAATATTAAAATTGAAACTGAAAAATTGCTTTTTAAGAAGGTGAATTTAAAATTTGATTATATTCACATAAATGTACATCGTATAGGAAGGGAGTTTCATACTTCTCAGCATATATTCGAATATTAAGCTTTATCTGTCCTATTGCTAAAAGGTTGAGAAAGTCTGAAGAAAATAAAAAAGAAAGGTCTTGAGAGTGGCGTCCACTGTTCTGGAAACAAAATTGCCTTTGTGGTAGTTGTCACCAGTTGCCCATCACACGACAGAAATTAACTCGTTTTTACAGCGAATTCCCACGAAAAAAGCCTTATCACCGTCGCCTGTCATTTCTGAGGCTTTGTTATCTTTGACATACTCCAGGTGGTGGGGGTGGAGTGTTCTGTGCTTTTTTGCATATATTTATACATGGATGACAGCTAGCGTGTTATTGGGAACACACACGCATTTGCAAAATTACATAATTTTTAACGCCCATATTTAGCTTCTCTCTCTCTCTCTCTCTCTCTCTCTCTCTCTCTCTCTCTCTCTCTCTCTCTCTCTCTCTCTCTCTCTCTCTCTCTCTCTCTCTCTCTCCCCTTGCCTGTCTTATATGAATGCAAGGAAAGCCATATGACATGAGGGAACGTCCAAAAAGAGATTAGATGAAAGTTGAATGTGGGGTATTCGAAATGATTTCTTGAAGAATCCTCCATTATACAAATAAATTCCAATTGAGAGCAATTCCATCTTATTTACATTTTTTATAAATAGATTGCATTTGCATTTTAATGAAATACTCTTAGTCTGGTGTAAATATTGTTATCATTGCTGACTGACTCAACATACGAATTGATTGTATTTGTACGGTTACTTCAAAGTATTCCACAAGATTAACATATTGCCTACTTTAGTGTTTATAAGATATGAGCATTCTGCATACCAATAGCTCGACAGTTCTCGTCCTTCATTTCAAGACAAATAGGCTTTTATCCGCAGAAAATGTAAATATATCGCAGTGCTACCTTACCACTTTCATAAAACACCCTCCTGTAGTAACTTATTCATATCGTGTGCCTTTGGGTAAAGGAATACGTACAGGTAACTGTAACACCGACATTAAAAATTGTTGTTGTTGTCACCCCCTGACTATGTGTTTGTTTATTCTATGCACCTGTTGATTTTAAGATTTTTTTTTATAAAACCATCTATGGATTTAAAAAATTATTATTTTTTTTGGGACCAATGAATATGTATTATTATTATTATTATTATTATTATTATTATTATTATATTATTATTATTATTATTATTATTATTATTATTATTATTATTATTATCATCATCTAAAAATACACACTGCCCCCTTTTGCCCAATCTTGCCGTCATTCCTGCACTGTCTGGATATCAAAGTATCTTCTCTCAAATGAGGACAATCACCTATCCAACCCAAGCCTGTCTTGCTGTTTATATTCTCCTACCTTCTTGAACTTCTGAGTCATACACACTCTTCACTATATATATATATATATATATATATACATATATATATATATATATATATATATATATATATATATATATATATATATATATATATATATATATATATATATATATATATATATATATTTTTTCATCATCACGCTGGCCAGGCATTTGTACCCCAATATCTTCTAACCCCAGCTCTTTTCTTCCTTCCACTTCCGGTTATTAATGGTTTACTTGCTGTATATACCATTCAAGTGTTCTGAATGATTTTCAGTTATACTTATTTAAAGGTTAACGGGTCATTATGACGCGTCATTATGTCGTAAACACGACTATTTATCGTTTAGAAGTTTGTTGTGTGTAAGGCTTGTGGCGATGTGCGCAGTACTGATATTAGTAAAGAGCGAGAAAGGGATTTTGAGATGGTGTGACCGTCGATTAAATGCACAATGCAAAATTTGTGTATAAGCCCATTATTTTCCAAATACCACGATTCCTATTTAGGGTGTGTTGGTAAGATCATATTACAAAAGACGGAGTTTTAGAGAGATATGGCGGTCAACGCCTGGATTATCAATAGAAATTTCAAAGATTGAGATGGTTTGATAATATGATGACAAAAAAAATAAGAAGCAGTAGCAAGGATAGTGCAGACAGGGAAGCAGAAAAGACGATGACTAGTTGGAGACCCAGTAAACCGTGGAGAAAGGGCAAAGACATAGAAAATGGAGAAAATAAATTTTCTTGGCCAACCTTGTAAAAGCATCTATGCCAAAATTTTAATCACGATGATGACAATGATGTAATAGTTATTAGTCACCGTTTCTGTAGAAACTTTTTTTAAAGGGAGAGACGGGAAAGGAAAGCAAAAGAAGCTAATATGAATGAAAATTGTTTCATAAAAAGGGGTTCCTGACTGATATAAAGCTACCTATTGGGTCGGATTTTTATTTAAGAAAGTAGCAAGAGAGGATATTGTCTCCCCTCCCGGCCTATGATACAATAAATAAAAGCATAAGGGCTTATATTAAACCTTGATTTCAATATATTTTTAGCAACCGAAAGATTGTAGTGGTTTTACCCAGATTGAGGATTGGTCGTGCCCTCCTCTTACATTAGATTATTCTATACGGCAGCAGTGTGTGATCATTGTGACAGATTACTGTCGGATGTGCGGCTTGAAATTTGTAAATGAGCGTCGGAAATTCCATCTCTATTGTGAATCCGTCGCTGATATTTTAAACATTAATGGAGATGGTCTTTTTAGGTATCTACTCTACGTGAATTTGTCTCTTCGATGAAGTTTAATTTGTTTATATTTTTTATTAATCTATTATCTTTTAATGTATGAAAGGCATACAGTCATGAATGAATTTGTTTTTTTTTTAAATATTCTTGGTTATATTACTAGATTTTTAACAACTTGAATTATTATAAATGACCTCACCAGTCCCAATGCCTGGCCTCTGCCTCCCTGTGAACTCTGGCTGCTCTCACTTTCAGTCTTTTTTATTTACTTCTGCTCCATCTTCTTTTCATCCATTTTGCCAAACAACTTCTTTTAACTTCCTCTTCATTTTGAAACCGTGAGGCCTCTCATAGTCACATCTCAGGGCTGAATGGTCTCCTGGGCCCACCGTCCGGCCAAACCAAGAGCAGCATTCATCCTTCTCGTTAGCGACCATAAGTAACTTCATCATCCTTTAAACGCTATTCTTTTAATGTTCCCGAATCATTGAACCTTCTTCTCCTTGAGACACAGCCAGGATTTTCGTGACCTTATTGAATAAATCAGTAAATCAATTAGTCGTCACCTTAAAACCATTTCCTCTCTTGACTTTTCTTGTAATAACCTTGCTGGATTGTAGTAATAGTGTCAGGTAAATTCAGAGTGCCTTATGCCAGTAGGGGACCCTTACTCGTGGCGAAACTAATAATCTGGATTGTGTACAACCTATGTCCTTGACATAAGAAATAACATTTATTTGAGTCTTTCCTTCACTCTTGACAACTAAAATTATAAACATAGGGAAATAGAGGTATAAAGTAGTTCGTCCCTTGACCGAAATTTATCCCTAAACTTGATGGTTCATTTTATAAATTCTGCATAACTGAAATGAAAGATAAATAATCAGCATAGTCCTTTATGGAAATTGTCAATAATGTTAATAGCTTCCGTAACTATTGAGAGACTTGAGTGACTGGACTTTAAGATGTAGACTGTCTTTTTTACACAGATTCTCTATTGAAGTGTGCTCAACTGGAAATAGGATATCAGAAGAAAATTACAGGGGCATAATTTATCACAGAACCAAACGCCCCCCCTCCTTCCAAAAAGTTTTTTTTTTCCGTGAGAATAGGAATGCAGTGTATATATATATATATATATATATATATATATATATATATATATATATATATATATATATATTATATATATATATATATATATATATATATATATATATATATACATACATACACACACAGTTACTTGGGAGTTTGGTTAGAGTAATCTACTTCATGTTTAACGTTCTAACCTTTTTTAACACTACCTTTTTCATCTTATCCTCATTCGACATCTCAAGTAATTGTTTTTCAGTTTTTAGACGCGCACCCAACAGATATATGTAGACTTTTTCATAGGGAGTAGGGCACGTTTTTAAGTAAAAATTCTTTTAAATATTAATAAGTAACATTAGAAAGGAGAATTGTTTTTTTCAATAAACTCAAATATCTGGAGCTTCTTGAGAATGATGTAATTTTCTTATGCGACTTCTTTCTTCAGTTTGCTCAAGTTCTTTAACTCTGAGGCTGCGTAACTGACCTAAATGTTTAAAGCTCCCACTGGAGTCAGGTTGGAATTATGATCGAGTTCGATTTGTTATTTCTTTGACTAATCTAGCTCAAATCCCAAATAAGACGAGGTGTTTTGGTATAGATACCGTTCGTTGTATCCAAACATATCTTGAATTTACCATTTAAGCCTTATCTGGTTACTTTTATGCATGCAGTAATTAGCCTCTGTTGTATTTATGGACAATAACTAAGCCTCCTGATGTTAAAAGCCTAGTTATATACACGAAAACCATTGCCCTAGGTGTAGAGTTTATGTTTTAATTTTTAACGTAGATAGGAAGTGCCATCACTGACGTAAATTATAAATCTTCTAAGCGTATAGACACTTAATAATGGTAATCGGCTTGGTTTCCTTTCCTCTCCACTTTTCTTCCTCTGAGGCTCCTGCGAGGCTAATCATGAGGGCAGCAATATCATCTTAAAAATTAACCGGTCTGTTAATGCCTTCTGGAACCACTTTGCAATTGGGAAGAGCATTATGACTGGGAGTCTGGAACAGTAGGGTATTTTGAATAACTTATCCTAACTTCCCCATTATTCTGTAGGTTTATGGGCTGTTGCTGTTTTCCAAAGCTGGTTCAACGACAACTAGTGTTGTAAGCCACAAATTAGCATAAAAATTTCGTATCAATTGGACCTGGCTGTGAAACGTTCATAATCAATACTTGCTGCACATGTATTTGGTTTTTATTTAATTTGGTTAGTCTTCTTTCACAGCTTCATGTTACTTGTTTAAGTATATACTACGTTCACCGTAATGGTTGTATGTACGTTGAAAGTATTGAAAGCCGTCATTCTGATTAATATCGTGGTTAACAGCACAATTAATTTTTATGCGGTTCATTGAATTATCTGCAATATTCAGGAAATGCAACTACCACGCCATTACTTTTCGGTACTATTCTTTTATGGTCAAATTCAATAGGTCAGGAATAAATGCAATATGTGAAAGACAAAGAGCAGACATAATAGGTCGGTTCTCTCTCTCTCTCCTCTCTCTCTCTCTCTCTCTCTCTCTCTCTCTCTCTCTCTCTCTCTCTCTCTCTCTCTCGACGAGAGCTTATTTTTTTATTTGTGGTGGATGAACAGTTTGTTATTCCTGCTTCAGAAGTGGGTGAAAGGCACCGATTATATTGGCATGACGAAGAATGTGTCGACTTTTTTTTTGCGAAAGGGTCACGACCGTATTCCAGTCATGTAAGGTCAGGTGACGGCCGTAATCCAGACTGCATATGAATTTCAAACGAACTCGCAGTGGAAACTAGCAAGGTGATTTAATGGAAAGGTCAAGGTAGAAGTTTGGCAACTGAATTAGGTCAAAGTTAAAGGGGGAAGTGGTATATAAAATTTGGTCTTCAATTTTCGTGTGATCAACATAGCGTTTGGTAGTCGGAATATAGGTAGGCTACATGCCTACCAGGAAATGCAAGTGTTTACCTCTCCAGGTACGTGGTGTATTGTACAGCTAGAATACAATGAATAATACATTCTTGTCATGAATATGCAGTTTTTTTAAGGGAGCTCTAATGCCGCTAACTTGCATAGAAATTTTATTCAGAACACACTTACTATACATACAAGTCCGTTACACACACACACACACACACACATATATATATATATATATATATATATTGTATAATGAAAAAATCATCATCATCATCAATTACGCCCATTGACGCAAAGGGCCTCTGTTAGATTTCGCCAGTCGTCACCATCTTGAGCTATTAAATCACTACTTCTCCATTCATCATCTACTTCACGCTTCATAGTCCTCAGCCATGTAGGCCTGGGCTTTCCATCTCTTCTAGTGTCTTGTGGACCCCAGTCGAAATTTTTGTGAACTAATATCTCTTGGGTAGTGTGAAGAGCATGACCAAACCATCTCCATCTACCACTCACCATAATCTCATCCATATATGGCAATCGAGTAATCTCACTTATAGTTTCATTTCTAATCCTGTCCTGCCATTTAACTCCCAATATTTTTCTGAGAGCTTTGTTCTCAGATCTAAAAAATCTGTTGTAACACCGATCTCACTAAACTGATATATAACCTGATTTTTTATATGTAATTTCAGGTGATTTGAGTTCCAGATTTTACTTACCTAGCCGTTGTCTGATTTGCTATTTTCAATCTCATTAAAATCAAATTGTAAAGATCCTGTATTAGAGATTATAGTTCCTAAATATTTAAATGATTCCACCTCATTAATCCTTTCTCCTTCCAATGATATTTCATCTTCCATTGCATATTCCGTTCTCTTCATCTCTGTCTTTCTTCCATTTATCTTGAACCCCACCTCATGTGATATTTCATGCATTCTAGTAAACAAGCTTTGCAAGTCGTATGGTGTTTTGCTAATAAGGACAGCGAAATCAGCAAACAGTACTCTATGTCAGCTAATTTCCTGTTACCAATCGAGTCCAGTCCTTCTTCACCATCCCCAACTGTTCTATGCTTTACAAAATCCATGAGGAGGTTAAACAACATAGGTGACAACACATTCCTTTGGAGTGCTCCACTGTTCATTGGAAATTCATTTGATAGGACTCCCTCTAACATTAAGTATACACTGACTATGCTCATGATCAGACAATCAAATTTACATGATTAAGAGGAGCTCCTTAATAACGCAGGACTCTCCACAAAATTGGCCTGTGCACACTGTCAAAGGATTTTTCATAGTCCACAAATGCCATCAAAAGTGGGTTTCTCTATTCTACACATTGCTGACAACACGTCTGAAAATAAAAATTTGGTTTGTAAAACTTCTACCTTTTCTAAATCCTGCTTGTTCATCCCTCAGCTTTTCATCAGTCTTTCTCTCTAGTCTCTTTAGAATGAGTATAATATAATATAAAGCAGAAATTTATATATATATATATATATATATATATATAAAATATATATATATATGTATATATATATATATATATATATATATATATATATATATATATATATATATATGTATGTATGCATATATATATATATCGATAGATAAATAGATAGATAGATATGTGTGTGTAATAAATAATGTTAGAACAGAGGAGCATTTTACTCGGGTGAAGTCTCTACTATATATCGAATTAGTTAATTAATGCCAGCAAATAAGGTATGAAGAGTTTAACCTCAGAAAGACTGCGTGTTCATCTTCTTTAAGATAGGATTCAGAAAGACAGAATCGATCTTATCCGGTTTTCATGAATATTAGTCAGATTCCCTTTGGTAATCATCTTGATTAAAGCTGATTCGATTATCGGATGTTTGAAACAAGATGCACTTAACATGAATGATATTCAATGCATCCTAGTGTATATTGGGGTTGGTGCTATTTGAATGACGAAAAATTGCATATTCTCTATGCTCGGATCTTACGGATTGTAGGTAACCGATTTTTCTTTGGAAAATTCTTATTCCAATGAAACCAACAAACAGAAGGATTGCATACTTTGTAAAGTGTCATAATAATCTATCTAATGTGAAATTGCGCTTTGCTAATTCGTTGAAATCAATCCCTCGCCTGCATCAAGAAGTGCCAGACGCCGTTTAGAATCCTCTACTTGTTAGCGGAAAAACAACGAAGAATTTTATGAAAGGAAAACGATTAAGGCGATTAAGATATGAGGGAGTATTATATGTTCTTGGGAAGATGGATAATCGCAGTATAATGAGGGCATATGGAAGAAGGGGGCGGATGCGATGAGACGAGGGCGAAGATACGTGTTCAGGATATCAATATGGCAATGGGGTAAAAAGATGAATATTGTGGACTAGGACAGTTAAATGGGGAGGGGGGTAAATCATTTTTAAATTATGCGTCAAATAACATTTAAGTAGATTTGGTTTAAGGAATAAACACGAGATTAAGGAGAAAGTAGTTAAGATTGGATTATAGATGAAAGGAAGATCTTGGAAACTATTTGTTATTAGTATTGCTGGACAATCGAAGTAAATGTACATTTGTTTAATGGAGTTTATCTGTATTATTAAAAGCATATAAAAAGTGGTAAGATATGGTGACTTTGATAATCGTAAATGGTAAGGAAAAATATTTACGATGAAAAATCAACATGAGTTGAGAAAGAGATACAAAGAAAAGAAGAAGCCATGTGATCACCACCAAAGGGGAATTAAACCCACTGCGCCTTATTTCTTCATTTTTGTACTAAACATCATTATATTTTCTGTCCTTCTTTCCAGGACCTCTCTTTCCCCTTTAGGGAATTCATCAAGAGCAGAATTTCTTTTACTAATAGCCGTGTTACGATCATTTAGGGATTATTTGAAAGGAAAATGATTGAGGTGTTTCGAGAAGATTGGAAGTCCTAATATCCTGAAAGAAAACTTGCTGATGTGTGTCCATTGTACCTCATTCGGTACATACATCTTCAATTACCTTGACGGAAACTGTCGTTATAAAAGCTCGCTGTTCATGGAAATAAAATCAGTCACATTCACTCCGCTTATCTGTTAATACCTAACTGGTGCCTCAGCACAGTACGATCGTAGGTAATAAACCAGCGGGTCTTTGGGAATGGCATTCAGGTGTCTAGTCCGAAAATAGTTCCCGTAATATAACTTCCCTTTCTCTATTCCTCCGAACTGTATTTTTTAAGAAAGTTATCTGCCGAGCATTCTATTTATATCCACTTTTAAACTTATTTTTTACCCCTATTCCGGCTTACTTTCTTCCACCTTGCTTTACAATCTCTAACTTTTACTTACTTTTTATTGCAATTGCGTGGTTGTCCCATAGTTCCGCCTTGGCTTTGAATGTCCTTCCTGGCCTCATTGCTTGGGTGCATGGCCAAAATTCCATAAATACTTCCTTCACATTATAAAGTTTTATATATTTGATGACTGACTGTCTCGTGGTTTATTTCCCTTGCGTCCACCTCATCCAACAAGAATTCATAATAGTATTGACATTCTTACCTGACCACAAACAAAGTTACGCTCAGATTGTTCATTTCTGTTGACTTGCTGATTTCTGAAATATTCGAATCGCGATATGGTGTAAGAGCAGATGTGATAAGAACTTAATATTACAACTAATTCTACCGTTACTCTTTTTATTTACAGTCTTTATCATTGATAGTTATAATAATTGTGAATAGAATATAAAGGAGTTCACATGCTCTCATCAGAGAGAGAGAGAGAGAGAGAGAGAGAGAGAGAGAGAGAGAGAGAGAGAGAGAGAGAGAGAGAGAGAGAGAGAGAGAGAGAACAATATCCAAGTCAAAGAAAAGATTCCGGAGATATTGACACATTTTGACTCGTATCAGTTTGTTATTTTGATTGTTCTTTGTATTGTTACACCTGCATTTATTTATAATCCTTTTTTTTGGAAAGAGATACATCCAAAATTGAAAACGTATTGTGCCTACCATATGAAAAAAAATACTTCTCAGAATTTGTTATTGCGAACATTATTTCGTTCTCTGAAGGCGTGAAATAACATCATTTACGTTGGAGCGTTTCCGTGGCTTTCTCTTTTTTTTTGGAAGTGCTTGCCAGGGTTTCATGCAGCTGCCAAAAGTTTGGAGCTTTTTTTTTCTAAAAAGACTCACATCTTTAAAATATATTACCAGTTTCTGTTGGTCTTCGTGCGTTGCTTGATATATTCTTTACAATGTAATTTACCTGGATATATTTATAGTTCTCTCTGCTGAGGTATAAATTTAAAGATGACTTGAGTTTTAAGTAAAACTGTGTATGTGTGTGTGTGTGTGTGAGAGAGAGAGAGAGAGAGAGAGAGAGAGAGAGAGAGAGAGAGAGAGAGAGAGAGATTGCAACAAAAGTTATATTGGAGAAAGTGTATGAGAAAGGGCGTGAAATGGAATATGCCAGTTTCAGGGTTAGAATTTTAAATATTTTTTTTGTAGTTTAAAGGGACATGACTGCTAGGTCGGTGATGAAAATTTTCCATTGAAATTTGCATTTTCGATTTTAGACTATAAGATATGCATAAGAAATTAAGGGCTAAATGGTATAGAGATGTAGATCTAATCGGAAGCTGATTGTAACATTAGTTTTGTAATGGATTTGCTTTACTCTTGCTTAAAAACTAATAAATATTATCGTCAAGGGTAAACCCAAGTTGAAGGTCTTCTATGGTTTACGTAAGGGAAGTGTTTATTATGCAGCCCTTGGCGGAGCATTTGCTACAACCTTAGAGGTAACCCTTGTATCCTGAGTATAAAGCGCATATTGAAGTTTGGGTGTTTATGTTTGTGTACATACGCGCTCTCACACTCGCTTAAGGTGTATAAATATTATTGCGTATATTACGCAATCGTAAAACCCTGAACACTTATATTTTTCATTATAAACTGGGTTTGTTCCTAAAGAATATAGTTTGCTACTTTATCAGCAATTCTTTAGGAAGAGGTTGCCGCCCCAGGCTATATTTCTCGGTCTCCGCAGACGTTGATGCACATTTATTATTATTATTAATTGCTAAGCTACAACCCTAGTTGGAAAAGTAAGATGCTATAAGCCCAGGGGCCCAACAGGGCCAGTGAAGAAAGAAAACAAGGAAAAATAAAATATCTTAAGAAGAGTAACAACATTAGAATAAATATTTCCTGTTTAAACTAAAAATTAACAAAACAAGAGGAAGAGAAATAAGATAGAGTAGTTTGCCCTAGTGTATCCTCAAGCAAGAGAATTGGTGGATGGTAGGTCAGAAACGATCCATGGATGAAGTAGACGTGAGTCAAGCACAGCTACATTCAACCACTGTCCTAAGATGAAATACAAAGTAGGCCTCCTTCATCCTACAGGATGTTAGATTCACATATAAAGTTTGCAGAAGTTAGAATAATATGGCTCACCGGCATAAATTACATTCAATAAACACACATCACTCAAAATACGCGGCTTAAAGTTGCACTTTATCAAGCTAAAACATCTTCCTCACGATCGAATACTGTATACAGTACACTTTATATTATAACTTACAAGTGATCCAGAATGTTCTGAAATGCATAACTGTACAGTATGTGTGTTATATACTGTATTAAAAAGTAGGAAATGTTTCGTACAAACATTAATGAAATACAAAATAAAGACTATCTATGGTAAACGTAAAATATGGTGACCTATTTGAGGTTCTAGTTCCGCTCGTACTCGTTAGTTCTTTTAGTGGCTGTAACCTCACCACCCTTGTGAGCTAAGCATGGTGGGTTTGGGAGAGCCTATAGGTCTATCTGCTGAGTCATCAGCACCCATTGCCTGGCCCTCCTTGGTCCTAGTTTGGATGGAGAAGGGCTTGAGCGCTGTTCATATGTATGTATGGTCATTCTCTAGGGCAGTGTCACTGTCCCTTGCCTCTGCCATTAATGAGCGGACTTTAAACCTTTAATTGCTCATGCGTGGACCCCTACTGCAAAGCTCTAATCTATCCTTTTCATTTTATATTGAATTGGACTTTACAAATTACACTATTGTAAGGCAGACGAGCCACTGTACTTTCAGTACCAGTTCCAGAGCTTATAGTGCTGCGTGTGTGTGTATGCATGCAGAATGTAAACAAAATAAGATTTTGAATAGCAAGTGACATGAAAGGTTAAAATGATTTCATCTACCATGTTCAACCTCTCTCTCTCTCTCTCTCTCTCTCTCTCTCTCTCTCTCTCTCTCTGATGAAGAAAATTTTCTACAATTGGAAAATAATTTGCAGCAAAATCAATTAATGAAATTAAGATACACGAGTCACGTTCATATCTCTCTTACTATCATAGTTATAACAGTTCTCGTTGGCAAAGATTGCGCCATCAACTCTCATGAAACGACACAACACAAACATGAATGCTTTAGAAATGTATATCACAACAATGATAATTTGAATCTCACTTTATGACAGATACACTTAATATGAAGCACCTTAGGTTAAGTTGTACAGTCACTCATATAAATTGATGGATGTCCGGGTGTTGGAGAGAGATTTCCATTTCACCCCTTTCTGGACGACAGGTGTCTGGGAGTGCGAGACCAGTCGAATATTGAACTACCTAACTCTGCTGTAGTAACTGTTAACTTTTACTAGTATGTTATTGATCTGTTTTTTTTTTCCACGTAGATATATATTACAGAGGTTCTGTTCTTTCCTTCTCTTCTGCACTGTTGTTTTTCTCTCGCCTTTCTACTTGTAGTCAGGGTGAATTAAATGGGATGGTGGATCAGTCCAGAAATAATTAGCAACAAGAAGTATTTCATGACAGTGGATGGAGAATTTTGTAACATACCATAAAAAAACCTCCCTCTGGATCTTAATTTTTTTTTTCCAAAGACTCATTAGAAAAAATGCTAAGATGTATGATTTTTCCCTTTTTCAAAATTGGATTAAATGGGCACTGCTAGTCTTCTGTTATAAAGCTTGACTCTCTGAAAAAGGATTGTTCATTAAACTATTCCATTGGAAGCCTAATTTGATTTGCACAGGCTCACATTGTTAGCAGTTGTCTGTGCCATTCAGACCATTATGCCAAATGCTAGGATCTTTGAGGGTCATTCCACACTACTTACACCTACCCTAGAAATAATTTTTGATATCCTGAAATTCAATTATCTAACGCCACGATCGAAATCAATGGGACTTGAACCCGGTTGTGCCAAGCAGTACACAGAAATTAAATCCCATTGTTAGTAATATTGATAGTAATGGCAAAGGACTTTGCGGGCATGGTGAAATGATGTATTTTTGAGGATTAATTTAATAAACTAAACATGTCAGAGTCAAGCTCTTGGGAGGAATGTATTGTATAGGCTGAGGATTGGCCATAGTCGGCCAAAGCACAAATATCTTTTCATTTTTTTCTTCTTTTGAGCGATATTCATGCACAGTTTAAGAGTACTTCAAGTTTTGCTTATTATAATTTTTACTTCTTTGCTTGCTTTATCATTCAGTTGAATTTATTATTATTATTATTATTATTATTATTATTATTATTATTATTATTATTATTGCAGTTGTTGTCAATTACTTATCTTTTCAAAGTATTTGGTATCAATTTTCACCAACAGATTTCAGTTATGTTTAATTAATGATAATTTTTACTTATCCTCTTTTTTTTTCAAATACTTTGGTAATCATTATTTGATGCTTCTGCTGATAGTGGAGAAGATATCAGAAAATTTTCCGGAGAATCTTCCATTTCTGGAACCAGACACCAAAATTAGCGCATAGACTCGTCGGGGATTGCTCTTTTTAATAAAAAGGATGCTATTGAATTTACAGAAATATTACATTTCGCAATAAGATGGCAAAGACTTGCCTTATCTGAATGCTCTTGATGTCAAATCATACATTTTTTTTTTTACTGCGTAGAATCCGAATTTAGAAATATGTACTTACCCATTGACTTCCTCATAGCAGTAGAGCAATGTCAACACTCAATCAGGACACGCTGGATGGCACCACAGTTGTGAACCTCAGTATGGGGCTCAGTATCAGCCGAATGATTATTTAGTGTGCCTAAATCATTATTCTAGCGTCCCAGATGCTGTCTAATAAGCCCTGGATCAATTAGCAACCATATATTACCGGTTGTACCAGCGCAGGAGAGCCGAGCTAAGATTAACAGGTCTATAGCCCTTTGCATGTAGTGTCTTGGTTACTGAACAGACTGCAAAGGGCTTGAACGATACTGTATGAACGATCAAGCTAGGTGTAAGTCATTTATATTTATTCTTGAACCTAGTCGTATCTCATACCTTATTCTAAATGATTGAGATCAAGGTGGTAAAAGGATAAATCCTCGGCTTCGATTCACGGAATAAAGATAATTACCATAGTATGATACCTTGAATGCCATTCACCAAGATGGCAAGTAACAGACCCAGGGCTGTAAATTCCAGACTGACTGAAGCAATTGTTGTCCTTGCCAGAAGAAGAAGAGTGAAGAGCTCAAATCACCATGTGCATAACAACCACAAAAACATAATGGCTACACTATGTGACTAATATTTCCCTCTTCCCTGCAATAAATGAGATGCTTTTTGTTCTGTGTCCATCACTGTCATCAAGGCAGGCGGGAGTGCAATGGGCATGACTGAAGACCTATCAGTACTGAGATGGTGGATGGTAGCTGGTCCTGAAGTCAGCCACTTGGGTACACAGTATGAGGCAAGAAGTGGGATCAAGGGGGTTCTAAACACACCATCCAGCATGACAAAACAGTACGAGCACAGTGTTCCTTGAGAAAATATAAAAGCTCTCACAAGGCATGCAAGATGTGAGCAATCTTCTCCAGGCAGAGAGTCGAGACCTGCTTTCACTTGATGCAAAGAACATTATTCACTGAAGTTTTTTCAGAGCTGGTTAGCGCACACTTTGAGAAAGGAAATGTCAATTTCCAGGAATTTATTAAGAGACGGGGAAGAAAAGAAGAATCCACCATCTATGAACAAATCAAAAGGAACAGGGTTGACTTTTTACTACAGGTATCAGTATCTGTTGACTCTTCAAAGCAAACAATCGTCTGTTCTCCCAGCTGTTCATATCATGCCAGGGCAGAGAGTATGACTTGAAGGAGTTCTTCCGTCATGAGAACCAATCACAGACTTCTTCCCTCCAATGATAGCAGAAAGCTCCACACATGTCAAAAATCCCACCTCATTACTATTCTTGAGAGCCAAGTTACAACCCTGGTGTAGCATTAGTGGGTGATTGGCCCTCATGAAGTTCAAAAACTTTTGAAGAGTAAGCAATGCTCGATGTACTTCTTACAATACAAGCACGCTCTACCAAATACAGGAGAGCAGACATTGTTTTTCATTTCTACTGGCCATTTAGTATGAAAGCTGAAACTAGATCAAAGCGAGGATGTGGGGTGAGACTCAGGGTGACAAGGAAAGGAAAAATTCCCTTAAACTTGTGCTAGACTAAGAAAAGATAATTTGGACAAAGCTTCCACCCATTGCAGAGAGTTGCCAGTAGCAGACTAATTGTAGGTGCAAGTCGGAATGCTGCAGTCGACGAGAATGCTACTGTTTTGGTCTGACCTACACAGCACTGTGCGGCTACATATACGAGGTTTAGAGTGTATTATTTCAGACAGCAAGATGAATAATATGTGGCAATTAAGTATAGTCTTACTGCCTATATGTACAGTATACAGCTACACAACCGAAGAAGGAAACAAAGAGTTAAATCATTTTCATAACCAAGCGTTCATTTTCATAATCGTTTCCCGTTCGCAATAGTAGACAAGCAATCATTAGCGAATGCTTATCATCTTGGGAGTCTGTGCGAGAGGAAAATATTTGTAATAGATTGCTTGACATTATTCC
>NC_090727.1:17505558-17543058 GCF_036898095.1 Palaemon carinicauda | reverse complement strand
TGCAATAAGTCTTAAACGATTAAAACCTTATTTACAAGAACAATATCAAGTCGACCTTTCATGGGTCGGAAGTTCAGTCTGAACACCGTGTCACTGAGATGTGCTTTAAAGATAAAAGACTTTTCACCCTCAAATTCAATACTCCGTATTTATTAGGCCTATAAACATTTCCATTCCTTAACTTGAATATCCAGCCTAGAATTTCCATCGAACAGTCATAAATAGTTTCCAAGATTTCACTATAACTATTGTTTGTTCGTAATTATGACTGTCTAAGGTCCAAACAATATCGGTAGACCATGTTTGATAAAATTCTTTGGAAACTTCAATTTTACAGCATGTGATGTATGAAGTAGGAGATGATGAATGGAGAAGTATTGATTTAAAAGCTCAAGATAGAGACGGCTGGCGAAATGTAACAGGGGCCGTTAGGGTCAATAGGCCTAGGAAAAGATGACGACCATATATATAATGAATTTTAATTCAAACTCTTTAAAATATAAAAACAATATAACTGGTCAGTTTAATTCATGAAAAAGTAACTCATCAAATTAGTTTCTCTTAATTATTTTTTTCCCTTGGAATCTGAAGTTGTCTAAATTTATGGGAAATTGCGTAATCGTTTGTACACTGAAATAGATCATATTTGCTGCTACTGAAGAAACACAAGAGGAATATAAATGCTTGATTTTAGAATACTGCACAAAAGCAACGATATGCCGGTAATGTCAGGTAGGCCTACAATGCAAGGCTCTATAGCTGCAGAAGCTGTAATGTCATATAGGCGTACTATGCAACGCTTAAAACATGTAAATGCAGAAGCTATAATGTCAGATAGGCCTACAATGCAACGTTTAAAACATAATGATGTATTGTAGAAGCCATGACTCCGTTTTCTCTCTTTCCTCGGATGTTCTAATGGTATTTCTTTTAAAACTTAGTGTGCCTTCACCTAAATGAAAACTTACTATGCAGCAAATGTAAATTGAGATAATCTGCCTTTAGGAGATATGATTATTGTGACAGACTAAAAGTAAAATGGCATCTCATCCGTCTGGGACTTTGACACCACGAAGGAAACGCTATCTCTTCATGGTGACTTTCTTTTTTCAGGTTTTTTTTTCGTAACTCTTTGATAAAGCCAAGGTCTTTAGTAAGGTCTACAGATCTTGGTTAAGTAAAAATTTTATGTTTGATACTGGAGGATCATCGGTGCCATGATGGTTGAGGAGGCTCTAGAGGTGGTGCTTTTGCTTTTCTATCCTTGCTTAATATGCTGCAACCCCTGTTGGAAAAAATGATAATAGTAATGACAGGAAAAGTGAAAAATCAAATTTGAAATCTCGTTGATGTAGCCTAATCCTTGGCCCAAAAGAGTTTAAAAAATTAAAAAGGAAAACATTGTGAGGTTTTTATGTTTTGATGTAGCATCATTTGAAGAATCTTCTTCAACCGAAAGAAGTGTCAAGAAAAGACTCAGTCTTACGAATACGTTGGGCAGCTGACGGTTAACTGAATGTATTCAAACTTGCTTATTGAGCCATTTTCTATTATTTTTTTTTCTATTTGTGGCGCTCTTCCTTTTCCCCTTATCTGTGGCTTTGATCTAACTGATTTTATTCTTTAATTAACATATTTAAATTGTCTATAGATACTTGAAACACTTGGGTTTACCTCGACCCCTTTCTCGTTGCTGCTCCTCTCACTCCGAGCAACTTGCACAGAAGCAAATTATCTCCTCGATTTCAGTGACAAAATTGCTTATATAATTAGTTATTCCTTATGTGAATAATTAAATCTCCTAATAAATATATATTATTTCTTTAAAAGTATAATTCACATTAATTTCGGAATATAATTAAGATTTTAAAGGTTTTATAATTAAAAAATCACATAGATATTTAGAATGACGATATATTTTGAAATTATTTTGATGGGTATTGTGCGTGCAGTTTTTCTCAACATTATTATTATTATTATTATCAATAAAAGCTACGTTTTATGCTTAGCCTAAAACATTTATAGTGGTCTTAGACCTTTACCAAGAAATAATAGTTTTCTTTGACTATAAACAACTATCTCTCTTGATGAAAGTTTAAGAATAATTCTATTACTCCATTTTACCCCAAATTCGGTTGAGATGAAATTAGTTATGGTAACCTAATTTGCTTTTCCAACCATTTCCTTGTCTCGTGGCCGTCTTCTAAACTTGTACATCATATCCACTTTTGTAACTCGTTCTCTCCACGTTCCAAAATGCTCTGTATTACTTTCTTTGCACAGATCACAAACATCATCGCTGCAAGTTTACCCTTGCTCTCATTATTAGAGATAAATTTGAAAATACAATATTGGAAAGAAACTATGGTTGGGCTATTTGTCAGAATATGCGCATGTGGAAGGAAGACTAGATGAAATGAGAGCACATAATCCATTGGTTTTAACCTTTTCTAATTCACGACAAAGTCTCTATATATATATATATATATATATATATATAAATAATGTCAAGCAATAAATTGCTTGACATTGATACCAGGATGAATATCTACACAGGCAGTCCCAGGAATAGTCCCACGGAATCACGGCGTTCAGAGGGATTTGTGCTGCATTAACTTTTTTTTTTTTTTTTTTTTATAGCACGATTGTTTTACCGATCTAATATTTTTTCAATAATAAAATTTTTCATAGCAGTTCACCAACTTTGTTTCATATATATACATGTGTACAAAGTGAAATATAAGATTTATTACTAAGTGAGAAGTTATGTTCAACGCTTGTCCAATGCAAAAATAAATATCAACAGTCTGGCTGCATACTGTTCACGTTAAACCCCCCCCCCCCTTCCCCTGTGCCCTGTATTAGTTCAGGAAGAAAAGAATGAGAAAGAGTTAATGATGAAAGAGAGAGAGAGAGAGAGAGAGAGAGAGAGAGAGAGAGAGAGTGAGAGAGAGATAATTCAACAACAGACCAAAGAAAGCCTGTTGCTGTTTTGCTGGATAACCGGGGGACGTCAGTGGCAGGATACTCTCTTTCTATCCTGCCTGTCTCGGAACCCCAAACCGAGAGGTAGTCCTGAATCGGAAGACACCCAAGAGGAAGGATCCTCAACGGAGTCGATTTCTTAGGGCTTGACCCGACCCAGGACTCTCGGAAAACCCGAGTCTCTTTACTTTAGGTTATCCAGGAAGATATAGGCATTACTGCCATTAGTGCTCAAAAAATATTCTCCATTTAATTAGACTCAAACATTTTATGCAAAGTTTATAGATTTATTGATAAATTCATAATTTCTTATAAAGGTTAATAATTAAGAATATAGTTGCCTTTAGTAATAATCATCATTATAGCTATATATGAATTTTATAATTTTTTTTAGCAAATAAATCAGTAGTTTTATGGCCGAGGGGAGGCACCCGCTGATGCTATTGCGAGAGTTATTGGGCACTGTGACGACCGCAAAATAGTACTATATCAGATTCCTCTCATTTTTCATTTGCTTAATTTCTGAGTCGTCACAATATGAATCGCTATTAACTTTTAAATGACAAAACTGAATAACACTATTTCTATTTAAATATGATCCCCAAAAAATAGTTTATTTACAATATTATTGATTAAAATTTTGTTTTAATGTACTGTACAAAAGAGGAAAATCAAATAAACAGATGGCGAGAGTTGACTCGGGCGGCCGACCCTGTTATACAATGGGGATAATGACGTCGAAAGAAGCTGACAGTTACTTGAATTGCTAAACTCTTCTAGAGTCGATGCTTTGCAATGAGAGAATAGCTGTTAGGAACCTTGTTTTCAATTATGGCTCAGCAATAGCTTATTAGGAAGCAGCGGGTTCTCTGGTGTGTTGCAAGAATTATAAAACGATCAAAACATATTATATACAAGAAAAATATGTCAACCTTTCAGGGGTCGGAAATTTAGTCTGAACACTGTGTCACAGAGATTTGCTCTAAAGATAAAAGACTTTTCACCCTCAACTGCAATACTCCATATTTGTTAGGCCTATAAATATTTCCCTTCCTTAACTTGAATATCCATCGAACAGCCACAAATAATTTCCAAGATTTCACTATAACTGTTGTTTGTTCGTAATTATGACTGTCTAAGGTCCAAACAATATCAGTAGACCATGTTTGATACAATTCTTTGGAAACTTCAATTTTACAGAAAAGTTACTTCAATAAAATAGTTTCTGTTACTTGAATTTTTTTTTTCAGAATCTGAAGTTGTCTAAATTAAGGGGAAATTGCGTAATCGTTTGTACACTAAAATAGATCTTACATGCTGCTACTGAAGAAACGCAGGAGGAATATAAATACTGGATTTTAGATTACTGCACAAAAGCAACGATATTTCTGCCGACTGTAATGTCAGGTAGGCCTCAATGCAACGCTCTATTGATGCAGTAGCTGTAATGTCATATAGGTCTACTATACAATGCTTAAAACATGTAGATGCAGAAGCTGTAATGTGAAATAGGTCTACAATGCAACGTTTAAGACATATAGATGCAGAAGCATTATTGTCAGATAGGCCTACAATGCAACGTTTAAAACATATTGATGCAAAAGCTGTAATGTCAAATAGGTCTACAATGCAACGCTTAAAACATTGATGTAGAAGCCATGACTCTGTTATTCTCTTTCCTCGGATGTTCGAATGGTATTTCTTTTAAAAATTACTCTTTTCATTATTGCCTTTTCTATTTGGGGGAAGAGAGATAAAGAGAACTGTTCTTGATCACTTTATTCAAATTTAAGACTTTGAGAGAGAGAGAGAGAGAGAGAGAGAGACAGAGAGAGAGAGAGAGAGAGAGAGAGAGAGAGAGAATGCCTTTGCCTAAACCAAAACTTACTATGCAGCAAATGTAAATTAAAATATTCTGTCTTTAAGTGATATGATTATTTTGACTGAGACTAAAAGAAAAATAACATATCATCCTTCTGGGACTTTGACGCCACGAAGGAAACCGCTATCACTTCACAGTGACTTACTTTCTTCATAATTTGGGTCATTTTTCGTAACTCATTGGTAAAGCCAAGGTGTTTATCAAGGTCTATAGATCTAGATTAAGTAAAGCTTTTATGTTTGATACAGGAGGATAATTGGTCCCGTGATGGTTGAGGAGTCTCTAGAGGTGGTTGCTTTTGCTTTTCTATCTTTACTTAATAGGCTGCAACCTCAGTTCTTATTATTATTATTATTATTATTATTATTATTATTATTATTATTATTATTATTTGCTAAGCTACAATGCCAGTTGGAAATAATGACAATAATAATGACAGAAAAAAGTGAAAAATCAAAATTGTAATCTTGTCGACGTAGTCTAATCGATGGCCCAAAAGAGTTGAAAACATTTAGAGGGAAAACATGACTTGGTTTTATGCTTTGATATAGGAGCATTTGAAGAATCTTCAACCGAAAGAGGTGGCAAAAAAAGGACTCGGTCCCACGAAGTTAGGCAGTTGACAGTTAACTCGCTGTTGTACAAACTCGCATAATAAGCCATTTTATATTCTTTTTTTTTTCTTTTTTTTTGGCGCTTTTCCTTTATTTTCCCCTTATCTGTGGCTTTGATCTAACTGACTTTATTCTTTAATTAGCGTATTTTAATTGTCTATAGATACTTGAAATACTTGGGATTACCTCTGCTCCTTGCTTGTTGCTGCTCCTCTACTCCCAGCAACTTGCACAGAAGCAAATTATCTCCTCGATTTCAGGGACAAAAATGCTTATACAATTAGTTATCCCATATAGAAATAATTAAATTGCATAATAAATATATATTATTTCTATAAAAGTATAATTAACTTTAATTTCAGAATATAATTTAATTATTAATGGTTTTATAATAAAAAAATCACATAGATATTTAGAAAATCGATATATTATGAATTTATTTTTTATGGGTATTGAGCATGCCGTTTCGCCTTAACTACCAATAATTGGATAAAAATCCCTAACATCGGAAGAGGGTCTGCCCCTCTCTTTTATTCTTTTCCTGTACTTCTCTTTCTCCCTTTTTCCTTAATCTTTCCCATCCCGAGTACCTGCCTTTGAGCTATAAACTGGATTGTATCCAGGGGTACTCTTCCTTTCCCCATATTCCCCACTTCCCTATTCTTATTATTATTATACCTAATAGGCCACGTACGATTTCTTTAATAACATTTATTTTTGGTATCGACTATTTTCATTAATGATAGAAGCTCCGCAATATTCATAGACTATAACAAATATAACGGTCTAAGGCCTTTTTCCAAGACTTTATTATTATCTTTGACCATAAACAACTGTCTTTCTTTATGGAAGTTTGAGAGTAATTTTATTATTTCATCTTACCCTGAATACGGTTGGGATGAAATCAGCTGTGGCAACCTATTATGCTTTTCCAACCATTACTTTTTTCACGGCCGTCTTCTGCAGTTATACGAAATATCTACTCATGTATCTCATTCTCTCCACGTTCCATGATCTCCTGTAGTACTTCCTTTGCACAGGTCACAAATTTCATCTCCCCATTTCCTCCTGAAATTTGCTTTTATTTAGAGCAGGTTTATCCTTGCTGTCATTTATAGATAGAATTTTTAAAATCCTTTATTGGAAAGAAACTTTGATTGGGCTATTTGTTAGAATATGTATACACGTCACAAGCAAGAAGAGCTTTGGATACTTATCTTTTTATGATGTGTCATAACGTGTCTAATATTCCTGTCATGTCAAGAGGGCAGAAAATTTAACTCTGTTGTATTAGGTGTCGAGAACTTTTTGGATTCTGCTCAGAAACACTTAAACTGAATACTTATACCACAATTCCTGGAAATATGATACTTTATTGTCTTAATCAACAGCTATTAATTTAATTTCAATGTTGGGCTATATGGAAATGTCAGTTGGCAAAATATTTGATTTGTCAAGCGTTTGAAAAAAAAAAAAAAAAATTTTCTGTTCCCTCATAATACAATGAACAATGAGCGTTTTACCTTGAATCTGAATATGGAAAACGCGTTAGTCTTCGCTCATGCATTGTTTACGCGTTAAGTTAAACATTTGATCTCTCTCTCTCTCTCTCTCTCTCTCTCTCTCTCTCTCTCTACCGTTCATTCTTGCGATTTGATTTCAGTTAGGATATCCCACGCGGTATTGTCAAAAAATCTGCGATATCTACCTGTGAATTCCTTGAAACTTCATCATGCTTAAGTTGGCTATTGTAATTGGATCTTAATTTTCATGAGGCAAAGGAAGTACAGTTAAGACATTACAGGAAAGGGGATATTACCGTTGTATGATGCAAGCAAGGGGATTGCGGGAAATGGGATATTACAAAAGGTATGATGCAAAGAAACATAAGATATATATATATATATATATATATGTGTGTGTGTGTGTGTGTGTGTGTGTGTATGTATAGAGAGAGAGAGAGAGAGAGAGAGAGAGAGAGAGAGAGAGGAGTCGTCTCCTTGTTATTCATTAAGAAACTATAAATTCAATTTGTGTGTAATGTTTTATACCAGAACTACCCTATGGGAACCTAAGCTTGATGGGGTATAACCTTCCTAAATAATTCTTAACAACAATTCTGTTTTTCCACAAAAAAATCATAAAGCGGATTATTCCCAACATTATCCATCTGCAGATAAAACCTTTCTTAGAAAATACAGGAATGAAATGTCTGCTGATAATTAATTGTAAGTCATAAATCTCTCTCTCTCTCTCTCTCTCTCTCTCTCTCTCTCTCTCTCTCTATTCGAGTAGAAATATATTTCTAGTTTCCCCACAGATCAGAAATGTTAAAGCGGAGTTTATGAGGGGAAACATTGTTAAGATGAAGAGGCCATTAGAGATAGCAATTATAACAAAAAATACAGCGTAATGAGACGTTTGGTGTCATTGAAAAAGCTTAATCGGAGTTCCATACTAACGCACAACTGCTACGAATAGGTGAATTGAAATGGAATTTCATATATTTTCCTTTGCCTTTTTTAAGACAAGAGGTTGTCTTCCTGAGAGTTTGTATATTTAAATTATTGTTTATATATTCTCGTGATATCGTCCGTTTTGTAAAGAATTGCAGCTTAGTTAAACATTATTGAAATCGTTTTTAATAATAGAAGAATAATGCTTTTTCTAGAAATACTCCTCATCCCCATCAACTATTATTGAAGACTGCAAACATGCAAGGTTTTCAATCTCAGGAAAAAAGCAAACCTCATTTTCATTTTCACGTGAATCATTGGAGCATTTGAAAGCTGTCGATATATTCTGATGCTGAAAAATTGGCTGATAAACCGATAATGAATTCCACACCAAAACACCATTCGGTGTTGACAGGATATTCGATCAGTTGAATAGGCCCTTATTATTATAGGAAAGACGCTAATGATTTGTTGTTAGGATTATTATTAGTAATATTGCCATTGATGTTGATCATACAATTATGTATTTAGTTGATAATTACTTCCTTTTTATTAGTTAGTTTATACTTTTGCATTACCATTACAGAAGAAAATAACAGGCTTTTATCGTTAATTTTACTCTCCTTCTCTATTCCAGGTAAGTGAAGATTTTGCAGTATGTTTTCACCGTGTTCTTGGATATACTGAGGATAGAGGTATGATTAACTGAATATTTTGTGTATATACTATTTGTAATTGAGGTTGAAAACGTTTTTGTAGAGAGATTTGGCCATTTAAAGGGAAGTGATTTGAATGACGTTTTTTATGGAAATATGGATAGTTATAACCGTTTCTACATATTTCTCTTAATCTAATAGGGCTGTGTTAGTGTTTTCGATGGTCGCTTGCAGTCACTTGCATAAGAATAAAACGCATGAGTGTATCCAATTTAAAGCAAACTATATTTATGCATATGTTATTATTGCTCTCTCTCTCTCTCTCTCTCTCTCTCTCTCTCTCTCTCTCTCTCTCTCTCTCTCTCTCTCTCTCTCTCTCTCCCCTTTGAGCCTATTATAGAATTCGGCTTACTCCTGTAAATTCAGTTTCAATTGCGATCCAGCAAGGTTCGATAGGGGTCGTTCCATTGCATGTATCCTGTTTCCCCTGACTTGAAGTATTAAGTTGGATGCTCTTCTGGGTGAGGATATCATCGTGAACAAGATTGTTAGCCCCACTGCCCATTATATCCAATTATAGGTGGGTGGCGTTTAGGCTGGGAGCAAATTACGGACCTATTATGGTAATGTGACCTTGAACTTGCGACCAAGTTCATTTAGAGTCTTGCTTTATGGTTTGCTGGTGTTTTTGTAAACCGATAAGTATTCGTCTTGCCAACTGAAGTTAAGACCGTACCATATCATGTCAATGTATATAGTTTCATTACTTTTTATCTTTTCGGGAGTAATTTTTTTTTTTTAAGAAGAAGAAAACGGTATTGGAAACTGAATAGGAGAATTTACGAGAGATATTCTGTATATATCTGTCACAAAAATGTAAAGGTTTGGGATTAGGGAGAAAATTTAACCTGACAAAAAGGCGTTTCATGTGATTACAAAACCAAAACTGATTTAAATGAACCGGGGTAAATCGAAAGGAAATTGGAACTCACTGTATAGGACTACTGTATATAGCCGTTGTGTTATTATAAAAGATTCGGTAATGGAAATACAGAAATGAAAGAGTGATTTTGAAAATAATTTGAGCAAAACTTTGCACATATTTTTATACCTTGTTGTGTATTCGATTTATATTTTTTTAAAGTTCATTTTTTCAGTTGCAAACGAGCGATGAACCCTAAAAAGAGAAGATTGCTCATTACCAAAGGTGAGTCGATACCATATGCATATAGTTTTTACACTGCTACTTTTATTGAGGTGGATGGAATTAGATAGACGAAAAGTTGTGATTAAACTATATCGCTTTTGATTGCGTTTGGATTCGACTTCAGTTTCAGTAGTGAACGCTGATTGCATGTTGCATTTATTTCACTGGCATGGAATAATATTTAAGATAGCTAATTGGGGTTTATTTTTCACAAATAGATTGTCTTTTTCAATAAAATACAAAAGCAAGCGTAATGCATTACACGGATATCGTATTTAGAGGATTACGTTGCAATATTTGAACGTTGGAGTCGATTGTTAACTTTCATTTTTACATTAAGGATATTTTAGTTGTCAAAATTCGATGGTCCGTGCAAATGAATCAGAATTAATGAATGCCTGAAAAAACTACATAATTCCGTTTCGAATACAAATATTCATACATCGATACATAAACTAACACACACACAGACACACACACATATATATATATATATATATATATATATATATATATATATATATATATATATATATATATATATATACACACATATATATATATATATCTATATATATTCTTAAAACATGTAATCTTTCAAATATTAAGCCACGGAGAATTTTCAATATCGAATTAAATCTACCTTTTGATTTATATAGGGTTAGTGCATTAAACTCTTGTGAGGAGTCGAACTTCTCCATCTAGATCGTAATACAAAACTAACAGTTGGCTTATTTTTTCAGATATGAAGAATTATATATCATATAATCTGTTAGTCCCAAGGTAGATTAAAATCAATAATGATACATATTCGTGGTATATACTGTGTGTGTGCTATCCTCGTACTGGGATCGAACCCTAGCCTAGTCAAATGAAAGGCAAGGGTTCGATCCCAGTAGGAGGTAGAAATCTATTTCTATTTGTATATTTTCATACATTTTATAACAGTATTATATATACATATATACAGTATATATGTATATATATACATATAAATATTTATATGTACATTTATATGTATATATATATATATATATATATATATATATATATATATATATATATATATATATATATATATATATATATATATATATATATGCATATGTATTATATGTGTGTGTGCATTTACTTATTTTCATTTTGATATTCATAACATTCATATCTATCTATCTATCTATCTATCTATATATATATATATATGTATATATATATATATATATATATATATATATATATATATATATATATATATATTATATATATATATATATATATGGCGAAGTTTATCTCTTTTTTTTTTTAAATAGAATAAGTTAGCTGAATGAGCAAAGGTGTTTATGATAGATATAAGGGAAGGAAAGAGAGTGCTAAACAAGAAAAAATTGGGCGATCCAACTGCCTCGTTTGTATGTTACGGAAGGTTCTTTGTCGGGTTCTCTAAAAGCCTTTTTAACAGGTGTTTGTACGAGTTGAAATAAGTAATATACTTTCTGTAGTCCCACAACCCTGAAGATACAATAAAGTCTTTGAAATTAATATCTAATAAATAATGCATTTCGTTTTCAGTGAAATTGATATCTAGTAAATAATGCATTTCGTTTTCAGTGTTTCAGAAAAAATAGACATCTAAAACCTTTCCGGTTATTCATTTTACCAGAGTTCAGGGTATTCATGAAGGTTATTGCAGTAGTGTCGATCATTTTAATTGGAATACATCTATCCAAAATGCCATCATTTCAGGATCATATTTCACAGAACATTTTCCCTAATATGAAATTCCGTCGTCTGATCGTTTAATTGAACAACTGACCATATCATTGCTTTATTGGTTGAACGATTGTCTTTTGAGTTTTCCTTGTTACACTCCGGGGTAACATGGTCAAGGATTTCGTTCTTTCACTGGCTTCCTGACTGTCTGGTTCTTGATTATTCTGGTGAGAGTTCCAATTGTATCCATGTTTTTAAATCGGGTGAGTGTTCCACCGATTCTTTTTATTGATCTCTTAGGTATTTCACTCATTTAATTCTTTAATGTTCTGGTGATTTTTTCAAGTATTTATTTATTGATAAAGTGAATATTTCACCGATATCCCTATTTGTCAATCCTGTGATAGTTTTTCTGCTTTTGATATATCTAATTTGGAGATTGTTTCACTAATTTTCCTATTAATTAATTCGGTGATTGTTTCACTGATATCCTTATTTTTTAACGTGCGCTTCTTTGACTGATATCACTATTAGTTTCTCTGTTGATTGTTTTACTGATTGCTTTATTTGTTAATCTGGTGGTTGTTTCTCAAATTTCCCTCTTGCTTAACCCTATGATTGTTTCAAAGATTTCCTTATTTAGTAATCGGGTGATTGGTGCACTGATTTGTGTATTGATTAATCTAGTAACAGAGTCCCTGATTTCTTCTTTGATCAATCACATAATGATTTAACTGTTTCATGTTGATGTTACTTATGAATGATTTTGAATTTCCAATATTGATCAGCCCTGGGTGTTTCATTACTTTAATTAGTGATCAATTTAGTTATTTTTTTATATCCTTTCTGGTAAAATTTTCAGATAAGTATATTCATTTTACAACTTTTCTTTAAAAAACGCTGACGGGAAAAGGCGGCCAACATCTGCTGCCGGTGTCAGCGATTCTTCCCGCAAGCAGGAAGATTGCTGAAATGTGGCTGGTGGAGGTTTTATGGTCCTGAGTGTGACAACTGTGTCTTACACTTATTGAGAAATACCAGTATATATATATATATATATATATATATACTGATATATATATATATATATATATATACAGTATATATATATATATATATATATATATATATATATATATATATATATATATATATATACAGTATATATATATATATATATATATATATATATATATATATATATATATTTATATATAGGCTATGTTTATATACACATACACATATATAAATGTATATATGTATATTATATATATATATATATATATATATATATAGAGAGAGAGAGAGAGAGAGAGAGAGAGAGAGAGAGAGAGAGAGAGAGAGAGAGAGAGAGAGAGAGAGAGAGAGAGAGAGATGAAAACACGTATAGACTGTTTACAAATAGAATGTGATTAAACAACAAGAAACTTCAGGGTATTCGAATGATCAGCTATTAATTACCGTGGAACAGACTGAAATGTGTAATTAACATTTGTCTTTTATTCTTCGTTTCTTATGGAATCCTGTTTATGAACTCTTTCATTGAATTCCGTTTCTTCTCTCTTTAGATTTCTATAAATTGAATGCTTAAATTTACGAAAGATTTTAATTAGATATAAGCAAAATTAGCTTGAGAGAGAGAGAGAGAGAGAGAGAGAGAGAGAGAGAGAGAGAGAGAGAGAGAGAGAGAGAGAGAGAGAGAGAGAGAGAGATACGAAAAATTGGAAATTTCCTACACATGTAAGTAGATTTTAATAAAAACGTCATTAAAAAATATTATACTTAGGGACTGTAGACATTTTTGATAACATGATTGCTTGCTCCCGTGTCTCGCTTACACACGAACCAAATCATGTCTTAGGGTCCTAGAAGTAGTATTTTTAAAGTGGTTAATATATATATATATATATATATATATATATATATATATAATATATATATATATATATATATATATATATATATATATATATATATATATATATATATATATATATATATATATATATATATATATTTATGTGCCGTTTCTGAGTGGGGATCCCTTAAGGATAGCCTCCGGGTTGAGGGGGTGAATTTTCCCAATTGTTTTTTTCTTTGCTAAAAGTCTTCCTTTTACCTATCAGAAGGCTGTGATATGTGTAGAATTCATCTCCAGCCTCTATAATGCCCCCCCCCCCCCCCTGGTCATCAACGCCCCCCTTATGTTAATAGAAAAAATACGAAATATCATTAGTAATTTTCTAATTTTTATAGGTTACCCCTTTAAAACTGTTCAAAAACGTTTTCTCATATCAGTGATATCAAAGAAAATGGGCTCAGGGGAGACTATGATTTTATATCCAATATTTTCGTCATCAGACAAAAATCGTAATTTCTCGTTTTTTCTTTTTCGGGAGAGGGGTGTATTTCTTTGCTTGTCCTGCTCTTATGCCTTAATTAATATAATATTTAGATGTTTTAGGCCATTAAGTGACATAATACCTAGAAAAACACAGAAGGTTTTTTCCCTAAATCGAAATTTTAATTTTTGGTGAATATTTATTTCTAGGTATCCCTCCATCACCAGCCGGGGTTTCACTAAAGTTAATGCTCGTTTTTTTCTTTCTGTGTGCTTATTTACTGTTCGATTTTGATAAAACTTTGTCTGCTTGTTCCATATGGATAAACAAACATAATGACAGAGCGAATTTCAATTCAAGACATTAGTTTCTCACTGGTCACCAAACAACTTTTAAGTCGCTAGCTCCGATTTTCACATTTTTATTCATAAAATCCTTTATTTTCCCTGTAGGATGATAAAACTTACAGAGGATATGCCCTATTATAGTGCTAATAATGCCTCAAAATTTCATTAGCCTGTCTTGATTAGTGTATTTTTGGCAAATATTTTTACAATTAGCACCCTCTCAACCCGGAGGCTACCTCGTGAAAGGGTTTGTGTATTGCTATAATCAGCAAAACTGCACTAGTCAGTGCCACCCATACTAGGTTTGTTTAATGTGAGCAACCAGAACAAAGTCTCCCACCATCAGTAATGGACACTGGCCAGATTGGTGATAAAAACTGGCCAAAACCCAGACGTGAATTGACATGTGGACTAGAAACAGCTATATTTGTTGTTCGTTGGTATATATTGATAAAGAATTTCTAAAACAAGACAACCATGAAGTAGATACTCCTTAGCCCTGTGTGTATTCGAAGATATGATTAGTGGGTACTTTGAAAATATTAGAATTTGATAAAGGTTAACAGTAACATCACTTACGCAAAACTATTGTTGATAGAAACTAGAAAGTGTTCTTTTACTTGTGATGCAATGGCATTTAAATATAAATAGCATCTTTTTCGTCCACCCCAGCTGCCATACCCCCCCCCCCCCTCCCCCCCGAAAAAAAAGCGAATTAATACAGTTTTTCTTTTCGTTGTAACAGTTTACGCGACACCTACGAATGTGGGATTATAGTTTCATGCTTTCGTTTTTATGTTCAATAGTTATTCTATTATCTTAGAAATGAAAACTTTTGCACCCATTAAAAACTTTTTAAGAATTTTTAATTTTTGTTTTTGTGACTATGAAGCTATTTTCGGTATTTTTCATCCATTTTTTATGTTCGATGCAAGCAGTAGATTGAAAGTTATCGAAGATGCATTAGTTAGCTATAATTCAGGAGCTTATGCATGGGTCAATCCATCTCCCGTAAATAGACGAAGGAACACGATCTTATAGAATATGGATGTCGTTACAAATTTAAGAGTTCAATGGCATAATCCAATAATCAATGAAACATGCAATCTTGTGTCTTGAGTCTTGACCTAACCCAGACATAATTAAAACAGTCCAAAGAGTGAGAAGGAAAGTTATCAAGAGTTGAAGTGGCGGTAGCAAGAGGATATGAACATCATGCAATGGAGGTATGAAGATCAATAGATATTTTTGGTAACTCTCCCCTATTTTTATCAGCTCTTATAATAAATCTGCTTGTAATATTTACGTTCTGGTCGTACCGCAGTTGGTTAAGTATTCAAAATTTACTAAGGGGTAAATGAGACTACTGGGTAGATGTCATGCCATTACTGTGTTATTAATTTCACGTTTCTTAACCTTGTTATGGACAGGAATGGTTTGATTGCTGAAAACTTTATACATTCACAATTTAAGGAACTCGTCAAAAAATACCTCGACGAACATGTCACCTGTATGAACCGAAATGAAAGAGTACCTCATATGCGTTATATTTTTAGCAAAATGTCATTTTTTTTTTTTTCAGATGCAAAACTAAGCCCACTCTTATTCATTCTTCCTTTTTTATTTTTGTTCGGGCATCGGATAGAAAAGGTACTGGATTTTTCATCCTTTTGTTTTCTGTATAAAAATTTAATCTCCCTTTCTAAAGCCAGTATAGTTATTCTGAAGAAGCTGGTTGACGTCGCATGCGAGAATAGTTATTTTCGTCAAATGTAAAGAACTTGAACAGTCTCAGAGACCTTGTCCAAGGTATTACGTATCAGTATCTTGACATATCTGCTGATTGACTTGTCTCATTGGATAATTTATATGTTAATTATAGATTTAGGTGTGTTATCTATCTTGATTTGTTTTATTTGCTGTATTTTCTCTTTTATAGTTTATTCTTGGCTTCTGTTTAATTTCCCGATTGGGCTGCTTTATTTACCTATTAATATCTTTGCGCTCGTAGCATTCATTTTGTTTTTACAATTAGGGTTGCAATTAACTTGTAAAAATGACAGTAGTAAATAAGTTTGACTTATTTTATGTATTCATTGTTTATGTGTTTGCTAATTAGTGTGAAATTCTTCAAAATATCTCAAGATTCTATAACAATTTTTTTTTAAATTTTTGTAGGGTTCGTCCATGGCCACGAAAGCTATTTAGAATTTTAGATTTGTCTGGATCTGTATGTTTAATCCAGGTTGGCGTTTATTGGTAGTGTGGTTGTGCAATATATAGCTTTTCTTGTAATATACATTTGTGACTAAAGTGAGAACAAGTTTTTAAGGGCATATATTTCATATACATTCTTTTTGATGACCTAGTTCATTTACCATTTATCTTTAGATATCTTGTCCATCGATGTAGTTACTAGAAATTAGATTTCTGTGAGTAATTGTATCGTAATCAGGGAGATTTTATTCTCTCTCTCTCTCTCTCTCTCTCTCTCTCTCTCTCTCTCTCTCTCTCTCTCTCTCTCTCTCTCTCTCTCTCTCTCTCTCTCTCTCTCTCGTTCTTAATCAGTATTTAAATGCTCTTATAGATACATTTTACTTTTTTCAATATTACCAGCAAACCCAGTTTAGATATAGATGACGGCACATTCATTGAATGGAAAGTTTATAATGTGTTACGGTATGAAAAGATGTTAACAGGTGCGACAAAAACATTTCACATAAAGATCAAATATCACAAAATGCTTCAAGAAATATCCACAAAATTATTTTAATACTATTCTCTCATGTCTGTTTATCTATCTGTCTTAATATGCAGCTCCATGAATCTGACTTCATTGTTGGATGTGTTTTAAAAGTGATACCAACCAGAACCCATTGAAAGTCTCGTGCTCATTGACGTGTCTTGCGAATAGAAGTTCCATTTGAGGATGCGTCCATTCCCTTTCATTAAAGTCACACACGAGCAAAATTTGCTCAAGAAATCGACTGTGAAATTACACCTCCCAACTCGAATAGGAGACTGCTTCAAAGAGAAAGTACAGTATAATGCGAATATTATTTTATGAGATGTAATAGAACGGTTTTTATCATGAGTTAAGAAACAAAGAAATATGTTAACTTAGATATAATGATAATAATTGTTATCATTATTATTATCATCATTATTATTAGATTATTATTATTATCATTATTATTATAGTAATAGTAATTTGATAGGATATTTCCTTAAAAGAAATTGCACAAATAAATATCTATTCTATCATTGATCATGTTGAAAAATGTAATGGATATTTTTCACTCATATAATTGTACTTTTCTGTATAAGCCAGAAAGATTATTTTATAGAATGCAGTTTTATATTTTTATCATAAATACATTTTACATAATTATGGAGTTCCTGTTAAATGTGTAAATTAGATTAAGTCTATTCATGAGCAGAGCAAGTGCAAAGTTAACGTTAGTGGATGCTTCTCTTGGCATCGACCTCATCTGATTATGGGCCTGAGGTTACTGAATCCAGAAGATCTAGCTAAAATTATTAAATGACATAAAATAATTATGGAGTATGAAATTTAATTAACGTGATGTATGATTTTTAATAGATGTAGGACATTGTATCCTCTCCATCCAGATATTCTCATTGGTAATGTTTCTCTAATTTCATGAAGCTCATATGAAAATTTGTCATTCTTGGTTTAAAATCCACTTTTGAGAAACATATCCGGTCTCCTTTAAAAAATGGTATGTTGACAAAATGTTTCAAAATATTTGGGAGGCTTTTAATCCTGAAGAAACATTTTAATGGGAAATTTTATCATGTTTTGAGCATTGTTCTCCGTTTAGTCTTCGGCAGCCGACTTTCATCTGGACAAAAACTCAGTGCCTGATAAATTCCTTATATTTAGTATGAATATTAATCATATGCACCGCCGTTCAATTAGGTCGTGCATACCCTGTAATATTTTCCATAATGATGACCATCTTCTACATTTATATCTTAGTAGATTACATCTAAGACAACAGGGTACAAGGTTTTTAGTAAATTTTAAGCTTTATTTTTTAAATAAAACTTCATACTACACAGTATTTCAGAAGTTTTATTCCGGATATGACCAAATTGTGGAGTGGTATTCATATTCATTCAATTAAATCGGTGTAGTCTAAAAAGTTCGACCATGTTGATAACATTTTTTATTTAGTATTTTGAAAAGTCTTGCATCATAGTTCACATGTTACTTATTCATTTGGACTTTTTATTTATCTTGCCTTTTTTCTTTTTTTATTCATCTTTTATAGTTGGAATTATAGTTGGAACATCTCTGCCCTGGCTCATTTTATTATTTTGTACCTTAAGGCATGTTGCATAGTGCTTTTCCAATTGCATTATGCGGTTTGATCGTGCTGCATTAATATAAATAATGATACAGAAGCAACAACAACTACAATAGCTATGGTGATGATAATGATATATATATATATATATATATATATGTATATATATATATATATATATATATATATATATATATATATATATATATATATATATATATATATATATATATATAATCCTTCATTCACTCTTCTCGTGAGAGGCTTCTTCTAAATCCAAGACTTCCTTCATCATCTTGAAGGTTCGAAATTCTTTTCCTCTAGAAGGAAGAGTGGAGAATTCGTCTTTTATTTTTGACTGTAGGTTTTGTTATTCAGTGTCAGAATTTTCTCATTTTCCTTTTGGAAATTGCTCGTCTTGGCGTTTCTCTAAACTTATTATTTTATTTACAGTTTAATTACGTAAGTTTTGAATTATTTGTAATGAAATTCGAAATTATTTCCAATTTGGTATCCGTAAGTTTACTGTTCTCCATCTTCCTCTTGTTTTGTAGGAATATAGTTTCAAGTATTTGTTATGCTAATTGGTTCAGGTGGGTCAAGAGTTGACCTGATTTATCAATCTTTAATGTGATACACTTAAATTACTTGGTATTCATCTCATTTTTCATTGTTTCTTCTATCCTAGAACAGTGCTTGTGTTTGACAGCAGTGTTCGTCCAAGATCTCCCTAGAAATGTTATGCATGGATTTTTTGACGCTTTGTGGTTGAGGAGTCCTAAAAGAGTTTATTAGAGTTGAACAGGGTCTTAATGAGGCCTTTAAACTTTTTTTCTCTTTTAAATTATTAATTAAATTTTATGTTTAAGTGATAATTGGCGTATAGGTCAACAAACAGTGTGGACATTGCTATTTTATGTTTTATTGTTTTCCTTATAACAATACGCTATGACCTTTTTTAAATTGATTATATACCAGAAACATGATGGAGATTCCAATAAATTTTGACAAAAATATCTACGGGAATCCAGATAACTAGAAATTAATTTGGCATTTCAGGATAATTATCATTAATTTGTTTAATTATAGATCTAGATTCACAAGGATTTGTCGGAATGATTTGTTCTGAGAATGACTGACGATGTTGAAAGAAACTCGAGTTATAAAGATCTGAGAGTTACAGGAAATGAAAAAGAATGAAATAAAGAAATTTTAGAAACCGGGAGCTGTGTGAAATGTAAGTACCCCTGCCAGGTGGCGTTATTTGATGTTTAATAGCTTCGAGTACTGTACCCTCAAGTCACTTACGGTTACGCCGAGCAATCTGCAATATATAGAATACACAGTAATTGATAAGAGGATCTTATGTAATACATTGTTGCTTTCTGGGGGTTCTAGCATTAAGAAAGAAGAGCGAAACATGTAGCGACTGAGAATGACAATGTTTCACTGCCCCAGAAATCCTTCTAGATAGTATTGTCTTTGTATGAATCAATATCGAAAATACGTCGAAAAAATCAGTTTTCTCACAAACTGATGAAAGGTGACACTCTTGGAAAATTTCGGTGATGTAATAGGATTTGTGGACAAAATACGTAAATTTGTTTATTCTTTGTTGATGCGGTACAACGACGGGTATTTGGCATTAAGTGATTAATCAGATGGTCATATCAGTATTAACTTATGCATCAGAAACTTGGAGCCTTACTAAAGCCTTAGAACATAAAATATTTGCAACTGAAAGAGTTATGGAAAGAATAATAATTGGAATAACACTAAGAGACAGAAAAATATTCCCGTAAAACTAGAATTATATATTAAAACTTAATGTATTCTCAGACAAGGGAATTTTACATCACATTTCCAAAAGTAATATTTTATACAAAGCAATTGATGTTTTATTGAATATTGGTGCACGAAGTTGTATCATGTAAGTTACATTCGCGTTTTTTTTTGTGTGTGTGTGTGTGTGTGTGTGTGTGTAGCTAGCCTTGTAATTGAAACTTAATTTTCTAAAGTTTTCTCTTTACTAGTCTTGCGTAATTCAATATCACTATAGTTATCATACTCTTCTTTTTAGCAAGATAAGGCCTTTGGGTAATTTTCTAAATCGACTTGAGGTAAATGGCTACTTCGAAAAAGATAATTTTAAGATACGGGTGATTTACCGGATCTATTTGAGGAAAATTTTAAACTTGAAAAAATTAATAATTTAAACACGATTTATTTGTAGGTTTATAAGAGGAGGAAATATTTTATATATCCGTTTACTATGAATGATTTATTATTAAATAATTTTTTCCATATTCTTGAAACTTCTATAATAACTTTGATTTCTTATGAAATACCCAATATATTTATGGTTTCATTATTTTTCTAAATATTTGTATTTTACTAATGCATTTCCCAGATTCGTAAAGTTTTTTATTCTAGTTTGAAAATGTAATAATACTCTTATTTTTCTATCGTTTTAATAACCATGATTATGTAAGGTTTCTTTGAAAAGCCTTCAAGTCCGAGTTTCTCATTTCCAGAATGGCGATTTATTACACACCCTATTTCATCCGTTTAGCTGCCCGGTGGGCATTTGCTGTTTATTATATAGGGGAAATGTTTAGACATCAGTCCTTTGGCTCTCTGGTATACATCACCAACCTTCCCCTCCCGCGTCACAGTGCTTCACACATGAAGGAGAAATACAATCAAAGCCTATTCTTTTTTCTTTTTGAGCATTTACTGGTTCGTTTTATTGGTATCGTAACAATTTTTTTTTTCTCTTCATAGTTCTGTGCGGTTTGGAACTTTGAAAACACGTGTCTTGCTGGTTTTAAGATTTAAAAGATCTTATTTGAGAGCTTGAAACCTTTGTTCATGACACTTGTGGATTTTAAAGCCAGTTGCAAAGGTGCCTGGCAGTATTAAGATTGATTAGGTTGTGTGACTTGATTTGTGGGTTTTGTAACCAATTAAAATAGTTGACCATTTCGTTTCGGAACGCTTAACACAAGAGGTTTGAAAAATTTAAATTTACAACAGTCTATGCTTGGCAATTCTTAAAATAATAAAATTTCAAGACTTGTGTCTTGAAAACTAGAATACGTAATTTGCCAGATTTAGATTCAGGATTGTACTTTGGTGCTAATTTCGAAACTGAGGAAAATTGATGGATTTATTGATTCTTTAAATCAGATACATTTACCTTGAATCCTTGAACAACCTCATTAATTTCTTTAAATCAGATACATTTACCTTGACTCCTTGAACAACTCCATAAATTTTTAATCGAAATCATTCATGGCTAATATATCACAGGCTCAAGTCCTTATTTTATTTTCAAAGGTATAATCATAAAGTATTTTGAAAACGACTTGAATGGAGAGTGACAGATTTCATGGCATGCTTCTTCCCATAAAACGGTGAAGACTGTGTTAGTAAATGAAAGAAGGAACACTATTGTGAAAATAGCTCTCCTTAGGTCTTTACATTCTCAAAACAGATGGCTTGTTAGGCTTTTATGGCAGCGGGCAAAATCTAAGGTCATTGTTGTGTTTATTGGTAACTAGAATTTAGGATTAATTGTAGTAAAACGATATTAATAGCATTATTCGTATCCTTTACCTTTACCATTATTAGTTGGTGTTGTGTGCTGGGATACGAAGAAGGAAGAAAGTGTAATTTTAAGTTACTATAATTGAAAAGAATCTCATAAAGAAACGCCCTTCTATTGAGAACAAAATTATTAAAGCTTTTCTGGCGCTAACGAAGCAGAAAACTTTTATTTGTTTATTTCATAACTTCCACTGCGTAGTTCACCCAACATTTACGTAAGTCCGAAATCCCAATCACCATTTCGTATTTACTTTAAATATTACATTTTATATTTGGCTTGCAATCAGGGATGGGAGAAGCACGGGAAATAACTCACTCCTGCGAATGGAGAGAATCAGAATCCAACTCCACACCGCAGTGAATTCTGGAATAATTCCAAGTTAGCCACTTCTCAGAATTAGCGTTTATGTAAATGAGCCCGCTTTCCTCCCTTTCACCCTCCCTCTCTATACTCATTGAATTTCTGGTGGGCGAAATATAATACTGCTCCTCTCGTTCTCCAGAGCTTGGTAGAGATATCACTCTAATGAGAAACAGTTTGTCTGTGAATGTAGTATTTATTGCTTCCTTATTAATTTTTTGGAAATATAAGAATGTAATTTCCAACATACTTTATTGGACGATATTCGTCCGATTCAACCTAGAATCTCGAAGTTAGTACTTGCATTATCATTTCTAAATGAATATGCATCTTTTTTTTTATAGAAATGTGCTAAAAGTAATACATTTAGATTAGCCAAACTTTTTTCTAAAATGTCTGATGCGAAACCTTTTATTTGGAAACGTTTAATTTAATGTTTTTTTTTATAATAAAGATAATTATTTTTTTGAAAATAGTGAAATGAAAATTTTTTCTGTATATTTTTTATGAAGAATTAATGTGAAAAGTAATGTGAATTAATGTGAAAAATGAAAAATTTTTCTTTATATTTTTGGTATGGAGAATTAATGTGAAAATGCATGTAGTTAACTGTAGTTTTTCAATCCTACGTGAACAGTATCATCAGAAGTTTATAACTTCGTTAATTTTACAAATTAAGAGAATTAGATTTTAAATTATTTCGGCTAAATTAACAATTCACACATTTTAAAAATTAAGCCAAATGGTTAAACATTCCTGCATATAACTAATGAGGCTAACTATATAAACAATAAATACAAGGGTCGTAAGAAATCAAGATCAAAACTCAAATATTTTCTTTTATATTGTTAGCCTTATTGGTTATATACAGGAATGTTTAATTAATGATTTGGCTTGATTTTTTAAAATGTATCCATGGTTAAGCTTGAATGTGGAAATATACTTTTGTTTATATATTAAAAATATTTAATTTAATATTTTATATAATTTTACTAAATCTTTGACGATGCTGAATACCCTCACCGTTCCTTGTGTAAGACATTTGGCAACAATTTTAAAATTCATTTCCTGAAAGCACAGCATTCTGTAATTATGGTATATTCCGAATGGTTCAAAGGGAAAATATTTAACAATACTGGATTAAGAAAATAACACTTTCTGTAGATCTTGACCTCGGTTGGGCAATCGTACCTTGACTTTAACTATGCTTTCTCAGATTAAACAAAACAAATTAGATCACATTATTAATATACAGTTTCCTTGAGATTTATTTCGAATACGAAAATAGTTGACTTTAATGAATATTGATGGTTTTATCATTAGCTAGTTTATGAAGGCCCGTTCATTACAGTAATGATCTTATGAAAGCATATTTCACTTATATTGATTGACAAGAAAATTATGAGAATTTATTTAGGCTGAATGATTATGAAAATGTTTCCCTGAAAAGAAATGGAAAAAAAAAACTTTGGTTGCCTTCAGCAATTGAGTCAAGATGCTCAAATTACTAAAGAATTTTATAAAGTAAGTATAAGTCCTGGCAGAAGTTGGAATGAGAAGTTATGACTATCAAATAACGAAGACATTTTAGTTTGTTTGGTGAACATTTGGTTAAAAAATAAAAATGAATAGAAGACTAGTGTAACCTTCTACACCAAGGAAAACGCTCAGCATATGGCTCCTCTGCCTGTCATTAGGACCAAGCACCTTTAGAATTTGGCTCGGCAAACAGTGGACGATGACTCGGCAAAAATAGTCTACAGCAAAGCCGTTTCATTTTCTCTGGGAAGTTACAAAATTTGTCCAAAATTTGCACTAGGAATATAAACACAGAGACACAGGTAATATTTGGTAGCCTACAGATTAATAATTCGCAAAATCTTTAGTTTATACACAAACACGAATAACTTATACTGTAGGCCTATATATATATATATATATATATATATATATATATATATATATATACATATACACACACACAACATATATATATGCATATATATATATATATATATATATATATATATATATATATATATATATATATATATAATTCAGACATCGATAAGGAAAGTCTTTTACCTATTGAAGTTAATGCTAATATTTTAGAATTTGAGGATATTCTCTCTCTCTCTCTCTCTCTCTCTCTCTCTCTCTCTCTCTCTCTCTCTTTCATGTGAAGAGGGGAATTGAGTTTTTGGTATATTGGTAGAATTAAATTTGTCCCTTAGTAAAAAGAAACCCTGGAAACCCAGACAGAATTGGGGGCCCAAGATCATCAAACGCTGTTCAGATCATACTAATAGATAAAATTTATGACATTTCGCATCCACACCCACTACGTCATACCTGAAGTATACATATATCAAAAGTCTGCTTTGAAAAAATAAAACTATCTCATAGAGGAGATCAATTCTGAATTCCATGAACATAAAAAGTTACATACCAGTGGTTCATAGTTAGATAATGGTTTTGGATGCGCCGTAGTCCACAAAGATGAGTCATATTTAGCTAAATTACGTGACTGTGCCCATATTTTCACTGCATAAATGACAGCATTCGAGAAGTATTTTAGCTTGCCTTAAAATTTGTGGGTAAAAGTTTTGTAATTTACTGTGACTCCAAGAGTTTATTAGTGCCTTCAAAGTTTTAATAGCTTCCACCCATTAGTTCAGAAAGCTCAGGAGTATCTCTTTCATATTTCCTGTTGGCACAAAATTGTTCATTTCTGCGCGGTTACTCCTCATGTGGGAATTCATTGAAATGAGGTAGAAGACAAGGAAGCGAAAAAAGCTGCTCTAAATAAAGAATTATTATATAAAAAGGATTTCCCACTCTATGAAGCAACATTTTAGGTCTCTCTCTCTCTCTCTCTCTCTCTCTCTCTCTCTCTCTCTCTCTCTCTCTCTCTCTCTCTCTCTTTTTTTTTTTTTTTTGAAATATCAGGAGAGTGATCGTTTCCTGTCCTCGGCAGTAATGAAAACATGAAAGCATAAGGGCTTAAATTAACATCTGGTTTTAATATGTTTTTAGCAACCAAATCTTTGAAGTTGTTCTAACCAGACTGAGGATCTGTCATATTTTATAGCCGGTTCACACATGAATATAATCTGAGAACATTCTTGTGTTCTACGGAAAATTAGCACAGAAAATCCCATCACTGATATTTTAGATTTTATTGGTGATGCTCTTGTTCGGTATCTATGAAATGGATATTTTTAATGAAATTTAAATATTTATATTTCTTGAATGTGTGAATAACATAGTTATGAGTGAATGGGGCTTTTGAAGTATTTTTTAAAATGTTAACCACTTTACTTTTATGACGGCACTGAATGGCCTTGCCGGTCCCAGTGCCGATCAGAAAATTTATGATTCAATCCAATTCTTAATTTTAAATGCCATTTTTTTGTCGCATGTTATTGATTATATGAGTGTTAGTTAGAGATTTAAATCGTGATAAATCTTTTATGAAGGTTTCTCTCCTGTTAGTTGCTTTCATAGTTCAAGGGAATATATGAATAGTCATACATAAATTAACCCGAGTATTACCATATTTAATTGCTGCTCGAGTCTTCGTCTCTTATTTGAGGATTTTATTATAAAAGCACCATTTCACTTATCGACTGTAGCGTTTGTTTAAGTTTGTTTCTTGTTATTATGTTTCTTCAACATGATCAGGTTAAAAAAGGGAAAAAATAAGTAGGGTAACTGATGATTCTTTATAAATATAAGTGTATAGAATTCAAAAGTCTACATATTATTGATAACACTGTTAATTCTTTCGTGGTAAAATGAGTACTATTTTCTTGCAATTGCCCGAATCCTGAAGAAATAGGGATTCAGACAAGTTTCCCTACTATGTCCGTTTCAATCGCCATCAAGCAGATTTTAGTGGTTTTAGTCTGTGTGTGTGTGTGTTTGTTGAATGTCAGAATTGCATGAAACTCGGTTCAATCAAATTAATAACAATTCACGTAGAATGAAGATTTAGAAACTTTGTCTGAGAGTATAGAAGCTTTTGTTCTGATTGACGTTAGAGATAATTCGTTTTGATTGAAGTTTGTGTATTTATGAACATTCCAATAATCCTTATAGGACGTTGTTGCTCGTGATTCTGCAGGCTGTTTGAGTTATACAGCACAATTATCGGATGCAATGATCAATAAAAAAGGACATCTAAATACTTTGATAGATGTACACACACAGGCACACAGATTCAACCCTTCCCACGCACTCCCCCTTTCCTAACTACAACCCGTTGGTTCGCAATTTAAGGGAGATTGTGGTTTCCGAGTGTATCTCACCAGGGTATGACTATACCGTCCCCAAGTGTGTAACATATATATATATATATATATATATATATATATATATATATATATATATATATATATATATATATACTGTATGTATGTATGTATGTGTATATATATGTATATATACATATATATATGTATATATACATATATATATGTATATATATATATATATATATATATATATATATATATATATATATATATATATATATATATATATATATATAGTCAGACACTTGTTGTTTACTATAATAGGATAGATTACGTACTCTCTCTCTCTCTCTCTCTCTCTCTCTCTCTCTCTCTCTCTCTCTCTCTCTCTCTCTCTCTCTCTCTCTCTCTCTCTCTCGTTTTATTTCATAGGTATGATATTTATCACCTTAACATTATTATTATTATTATTATTATTATTATTATTATTATTATTTCTAATATTAATTATTAATATTATTTTTATCATCATCATCATTTTAAGTTTCGGTGATATATTTGTTGTATTTATAGGATGAGTTTAATAACATTACAACAGATTACCTTCCAATACGGATATCCAATTTAGCTCTTGTCTCTAAGATATTTTAATTTCAGCAATATAAATTGTCACAATTTCCTCAAACATTCATTACTATGGAGAGTAAAAGATTATTGCACTGCATTTTATATATTTTATCTTTTATTTTATCTCTTGTTATGGACGTGTTGCTCTCTGTAACAGACCATGACTGAATTTTAATTAAACGTTGAACACAACCCAGTCTGCAAAATATATATAGATATTTATATCTTGTACATTTTTATCAGCAGCGGGCGCAGCTGTCAGAAATAATTCTTCATTTACAGCTAAATAAATTAAACCCTTTTTCTTCACGGATGAGACTGAAGCCGGGCAAAATCCAATTAGTTTTACGATATGAGGTTATAAATCTGAAATGATAAACAAATCTCATAAGCCATAATTTGATTCACTGATATTTGTATATGTTAGTCTTTTATCGTCATTTCATGAGCGAGCAGAAATTACAGACACCTTTGAAAGGATATCGTCCCAATTAGGGAAAACTAGGTTTTTACACTTAGCAAGCCGTATAATCAGTTTTTGAACATTTTTATTCTGAAGACTGAGAATTTTTCAATTGAGGATTGAAATTATAGTAGATATTCACCTCACTTTGGCTTATATGTAAATGCATAGCAATATCTGGAAAGAAGTAATATTTGCATTTATGATAAAGTTCATTGAAAATGGATAGTTCAATATCACGGATAGGTTCCCACCCCCAATTCAGAATCAATAGTGACAGATCTATACTACATTTTATTGGCAGCTGTTTATGAAATGCGATTTTGCTTTTATTAGTGTCATATTCATTATTATAGTGCAATTGTTCATTATTTCTTAATGAAACTTTCTTGTAGTAATGTTTACGTAATTACCATAGAACATATTTCAGCAACTTTCATGATTAATTCTCATTAATTTTTCTAAATAATTTAAAGGAAAGATATAAAATTTCCCATCAATGATTATAAAAGTACGAAAGTGCAGCTCTCAAGTTTCGCCAGTAATTAACTGCCGAGCAAAGTAAATTTGACAGGAAATCATGAAATGATTAATGGTAGCATAAGGAAATAAGTCAGTCGTGTTTATATTTTAATGAATGCTTTTTATGTGAAACGCCCTTCCATTATAATGTGATATATCGTAGATATTACTTTGCGAACGAATATTTATAGCAGACCCGTCACTTTTGTCTAAAGACAAAATTTGAGAGAACGTTATGTAATAAGAACTTCTGTAATAAATAACTCAGAAACATCAATTAATAATATATATATATATATATATATATATATATATATATATATATATATATATATATATATATATATATATATATATATATCATAACGCGTAATTATTGGACTGGAGGACAAAGGCCTCAAACAGTCCTTCCATTCTGGTCTATGAATGGTCTTTTTATACCAGTCTATACCCGCAAATTTCAATCCATCTCTCCTCTTCATTCCCCTACATCTTTAGCAATCTTGATACCCATTCTGTTATTCGTAAATGTTAGTATATATATATATATATATATATATATATATATATATATATATATATATATATATATATATATATATATACACATATATACACATATATAAATATACACATATATATACACACACACACACATATATATATATATATATATATATATGTGTGTGTGTGTATATATATATATACATATATATATATATATATATATATATATATATATATACATATATATATATATATATATATATATATATATATATATACATATATATATATATATATATATATATATATATATATATATATATATACCTATATACATATATATATATATATATACATATATACATATTATATATAATATATATATATATATATATATATATATATATATATATATATATATATATATATGTATATATATATGTGAGTATACTGTATATGCATACATGCAAACATACATACATACAAACATACATAATATTCAACCCATACATTCAAAATTACAGATGATATAACAAGCCTTGCGGGATGTAAAGTTCTATCCCGCCGAATCATGCTCCAAGTGCCTTAATTTTGCAAACTTTCTGTATACGGAGGTGAGTCGGGAGAAAAATTGCCCTCGCTAGATTTCGGAGTTAAAAGTTATAGTTTTATGCGGATACTGTGTATGGTACACAAAATTTAATTTTTTTTTTTTTCCCAATATTGAGGGTTATGGTTTGCGCTCTTTCTACTAACATAATTATGTGCATCAGTGAATAAGTGTGCAATGTTTTCTGGGAACTGAAAAGGCGCCTACCCTTCTAAAAGGGATAAGGGATTATATTAAAGAAAATATGAGATGCGTGAAAATTAGTCTACGGTCATAATTACTTTGTATCAACTATAATTTCAGGGATTAATTGATTTTTTTTTTTATCTCATAAGAATAGCCATTGTAACTTTACATTTCTTTGGTGGAGCTTAAAAAAAGAAACATTTGCCTATGAAAAGTGTTAGAGCAACTTTGCATCTGCAAGATTTTTATTTTGTATCCGCAATATTTCACCAGTTTACCTTCGAAAGGGTTTAATGCCTACAGTTCATCTCAAGCAGTGAACTGTAGGCACTCCTAACTGGGTTTTTGCAGCGGCTTTTCGACCCGTAGCTGTACTCACTTTTTAACCTACAATACCTCCGCTCCTGCTTCTCTTCTTCTAGCCTTTCCCTTAGCATTGTAACTTGTGGATTTCAACCCTGTTGCATACTGGGATGAGTGGCCTCCCTGGCCCCAGTCCTGGGCTTTCTCACCCAAGTTTATAATCAATCAATAAGCTTATCAGTTTAATTACATTTCATGTAAATTCTATAATCGAGGATGAGAGAAAGGGAGAAGTGTTATTTAATTTCAAGCTCTATTAGATCCATGTTATTTTTCGAATTCTCTTCATAACGTTTTCATCATTTTATGAAAAGTTGTCAGAAAGGATTTAATAACGACCAGAAAACTCTTATATTTGTCTCTTCGAATAAAGTTAGAAAAAAATAATTCACTTGTTACAACATGATTTTTTTTTTTTTTATCAGAAGATCGTTTAAGTGAAAACGACAAATAGAATGTCTTAGTCAGTTATTTCCCAATAAATTCCCGGAAGCCGTGTGAAAATAAGATGACTGTCTTGCAGCGGAAAGAGAATTCGCGTTTCCATCACAAAGCTTAGCAAGAAAATACCACTACTGATGTAAAGTATTTTAACCTCTGTATTCCCTTTGTTGCAGGATTTATTCCGTGTGAGAGTTGGTGTAGTGGTAATCTTGTACTTGGATTTTTTTTTTTTTTTTTTTATGCAAAGTGGGATTCACTCCGATAGTGGAACAGAGTGATCAAATATATTACTTATTTTATAATAGACTTATGCACGTTGTTAATATCTTCTTCGCTTCACGTTCCTTATTTTTCTTGTTTCAGTTTTCGTGCAGTTTTCAAAATTATTGTAATATTCATTTTTCGTTTTGTTTTTCATTTTTTTCCATTACATGTTCTGTTAACTTATACCGGCTTGGGATTTCTTTCGGATGGCTTAGATTTATGTGTATGGTCATCAATTTGCTTGTTGATGAACTGGTTTTTACATTCTCAAGAACTTTCTCTTAAGCTATTCGCGTGTTTGAAAGTCAGATATCTTCATCAGTTGAATGTGTACATATTTTATATTAGCAAATTTCCATGTTAGATTCAAGAGTATGTAATAAATTATGAAAATATTTTTCTCTTTCTCTCTCTCTCTCTCTCTCTCTCTCTCTCTCTCTCTCTCTCTCTCTCTCTCTCTCTCTCTCTCTCTCTCTCTCTCTCTCTCATAATTTCCAATGGACCTAACTTGTCTCTAGTTAAATGAAATTAATTTTATCAAAGATATTGGAGAAAACGCCTGATAAATTGTTAGTGGCATCTCATTGTTACTAAATTAATCATTGGTATTAAGCTACTGTTGTTAATACCCTGCAAAGATCCAATTTCATTTCATTGTAATTTGCATCACAATAGCTAATATCATACCTTATTCGTTTTCGACATGACCATGGAAATTCATAACAACTGATGATTTCATAATCAATCAGAATTATTTAGTAAAAATAGAAATTTTTTTCAATATGCAAATTATTGTGGTAAAGATTATAAGCATCATGTGTGAGGAAGTGTGATTCTCTCTCTCTCTCTCTCTCTCTCTCTCTCTCTCTCTCTCTCTCTCTCTCTCTCTCTCTCTCTCTCTCTCTCTCTCATGTTAATAGCATACCGTTAGAATAGCTATTGAAATAATCATATTTATTTATTCTTAATATTAGCATATAATCAGTAGTAATAATAACATTGATAACGTTGATTTTATCCGGGAGTTTATTCTTTTATGAAAATTAATAACAGAGTGTTGGGGATGATTTTAAGCTGCGCTTCAAAATCTTTTCATGTTTAAGAAAAACTAATATTTGGTTCTTGCTAGATATAGTCTGACGTCTTACTTTCCATTCCCAATAAAGAGACGTGAAACCTCTTTAAGGAAGATTTTGAATTTTTTAACTTTCGTACTCTATACAAAGTGTCGAAGGCAGGAGAAATATATAAAATGAACCACGACATTCATAACGAGAACTAGCTTCTCTCCACTTCTTTTGAAGAGATCCCAGTCATCATTAAAAGATACCCAGACTACACCAAATCCTTTCACCAAAGATGCCTTGCTTCCCCTACAATAACGACTGTGTGCGTGTACTTGTGTGTGTTGTAGGTGTGCGTATGGTGGAAGCTGGAATGAAGCTGCAATAAAAGCTCTTGTCTTTTTAATTTTCTTTTTATCTCACAAGTCTTGTTTTTCCCCCATCCCCATCCCTCCCCATATTGAATTACTTGGGAGTTAGAAAGTCCCTGTGATATGAAAACATTCAAATGTCACTGCAAGAATGCACAATAAAATACTATTATATTTTCCTTTCCAAAATTCTTTGACAACCTGGCCAAGTATTAAAATATTCTCTCTCTCTCTCTCTCTCTCTCTCTCTCTCTCTCTCTCTCTCTCTCTCTCTCTCTCTCTCTCTCGTAAACCAGAGTTAGTTCTATCTCCATGTTGTTACCTTCATTGCAATCACTAAATGAATTATATCCCATTTGCTTCGTTTACTATTGATTATTAAAGAAGGCGGGAAAGAGATTTAATAAGGGGTTTTCCATGTAAATTGCTGCTACGAATTTACAGCTGTCTTCAGCAGACACCTTCCTAGTTATTATAACATGGAAAAAACGTGAAGGTAATTTAGTAGTTGCTCGGCATGAAATTATATCTTTCCGATTTTGATAAAGAATGGAATTGATTGTCATCACTTGAAATAGGTTCGGAGATTTTCTATCTTTACAATTGTTAGTTATGGCATTTGAAATTGATTATTTGATTTTATAAACCTTTAATAATAGTTATAGATACTTCGTTTAATGAAGATATATTAACCAAGCATGACATAATTTTATAATTTAATAGCGACGTGCTGCTTTCACCAAACAAAATCTCAATGTTGTAAACAAAATTGTTATTGTAAAATGTGTATGGCATAGATGGACTTGGGTGGAAATATAATGATTCTATATTTCCTTTAAAATATTCCCAAAGTGACCCTTGTGTCTATGATATGGTGTTCCAATTTTGAGGAGATGAATGTCAAGGGGTTTTCACGCATAGGGTCTCCTTTTCTTAAAATTAGATTTTAGGAGCGTGGCTTTGCTTGGAATAATAATTTTGTATGCTCTATGATGTGTCTTTAATAATTTCCTATTAAAATATAGGAGGAAAAATAGTTTCGTTACAATTTTAAAACAAGATGATATAGTATAGTAAATAAAAGTAGCGAGAATCAATTATAGTAAAGAATTATTGAAGTGAAATAGGAATGTGAGCTATGATCTTACGTAATTTCATACTCAGTAAAGTTGACAGAAAGAGAAAAATGTTTACAATTTCCATTTAATATCCCTTATACATATGCAATATGTTTGCTTAGGACTTTAACATGTTTATTTCGGTACTCAATATTAGGAAAACCGGGAACTTAGGAATGCATGAACACATAGATATGCATAGATAATGGTTATTTACATATATATATACATATATATATATATATATATATATATATATATATATATATATATATATATATATATATATGTATATATATATATATATATATATATATATATATATATATATGTATATATATATATATATATATATGTATATATATATATATATATATATGTATATATATATATATATATATATATTATATATATATATATATATATATATATATATATATATTATTTTTGAAGAAGTATTTTTTGGAATTTTCAATTTTTTACTTTTATTGCAGTATAGAAAATATAAAGATTATTCCATAAAATAGAATTATATTTTATCAGTGAAACCTAGACGTATCGCCAACAAAATGTAATATATTCTCCAGTACAAGTGTTAACAATATTCTTTTTATTTCCAATTTACATTTATAACGGAAATTTTGCAAACGGTAGTATTTGATAGCTTCCACGTTCTACCTTCCCCGGTTCCATCATGCTGTAATGTAAACCACTTGCTGCAACTAACTGGGTTTCAACAGTTGTGCCTGTGTACTAAATGGCCTTTCCGCCCCCAACGTGAAGCTATAAGGCTGGCATTCCATAAATCCAAATCAATCTTTTAGTGAATTAAAATTATCTTGTTTTCTTTTATTTCGACTATGTTCGTTTTTATTTTATTAAACATATTGAAAAAGATTGAATAGTATATTAAAATTTAATTTTGCTTGCATATTAAAATTCAGTAATATTCATAGCATTTTTCGTTTTAGTTACCTACGGAACTTTTCAATGATCGAGATGATTGATATCACAAAAGCGTATGGCAAGAAAAAATATATAATTAAACCAAATGACAAAATACTCTAAAGTAATAAATGGAAGTTATAAACTGCCTTTGCATCCGACCTGAAATTGGAATTTTATTCTCAGTTAACTATACAATCTATAGATTTCATTACCCAGTTCACGGCAGCGTAACATTTCGAAAAAGCAAAATGAGTTATTGTTATGAAACATATGGCATTAAACGACCAATATTGAATACAGTCCAATTTTATTGGTTGAATTAGTTCCTGATAGTAGATATTCATAATTATTTCTCTCTCTCTCTCTCTCTCTCTCTCTCTCTCTCTCTCTCTCTCTCTCTCTCTCTCTCTCTCTCTCTCTCTCGTTTTACCAAAGATGGGTCTCGTGACTACTACCATGTGATACAATTTCGGAAGAGATAGGAACATAGCCTTTTTGGATAAAGGAATCATCTTTCAGATGGATTCCTTCTGATGATGATTGTTCCGAGCTTTTCTCGGGACGGAGCCGTTTTGACAAAATGTCGTAGCCCCTATGGGATTCCTGAACCTTATTTGTAATATCACAGGATCAAGAAAATGAAACTGTATAGTCAATTACCGTATAGTGCTGTGAGGGGTTTCGAACCGTATTTCTGTAAATTATGGCTGTAAGTTATAACTCCTTTGATATGCAAAGTGAGTTTGGATCCCGATATCGAATAGTGTTTGATTAATAACTTTATATGTACTAATGGGTTTGACTTTGGCAAAATTTTGTTATTCAAGTTCCTTTTCTGCTTTCATTTATATTTATCGTTATGGTAATTATTATTATTATTATTATTATTATTATTATTATTATTATTATTGCTGGCCCATATGAGAAGAATGATCTTTTAATGAACTCAGGGCAAATGCTGTAATGCCTGTAACTTCAAAAACGTTGTTACATCCCATAGCAGTTTTGCAGCTGTTTTTTAATGGTCCTACTTTATGCATTATTCACCTACGTAAGATTTTAGTCGCTAATTACAGGTTAATCGGCATTTGTAATTCCAATTCTTTTTGTGTATTGTTCTTTGTCCTTTCGTAATACCTGGTTTCCACAGATTTCACCAAAAGTTACTCATTATTTTATATAAGAACATGAGCTATTAAAAGAGCGGTGACCTTTGATATTGTAGGGAACTCGATGTGAAAGGACGCAGGTCATTGGTTCTCCTGTCCAAAAATCAATAAATGGAAAATACTTTTGAAAACATTGATTTTAGAAATAAACGAGATCGAGGTTTTTTTGGTTTTAGGAACGAAGTAAAATGAATCACTGACTGTCCTGTCGGTGAAGGGAACCAATATATATCGAAGTACCTTGCTGGGAACGTAGAATTCCTTGAATTTAAGAAAATTGTGTGATATATGTATGTGTGTGTGTGTATATATATATATATATATATATATATATATATATATATATATATATATATATATATATATATATGTGTGTGTGTGTGTGTGTATGTGCATTCATATAAGCCATATATTATACTCCTCCTAATATCTGGATTCTCTGTACCCAATGGGGAATCAACTCAAAGATAATAGTTTATGGTCAGCTGTGGAATCGAACTCGGGCACAAGAAACTGAGGTTCCATTGATTTACATATATATATATATATATATATATATATATATATATATATATATATATATATATATTATATATATATATATACGCATACCTACATACATAAACTACAAGGGTAAAATGATTCTACTGCCCGACTTTGGAATATGGAATTAGCCTACAGTATGTGGGTCTTGGAGTGATCAAATCCCGAGAGAGAGAGAGAGAGAGAGAGAGAGAGAGAGAGAGAGAGAGAGAGAGAGAGAGAGAGAGAGAGAGAGAGTATTTGCATGTTCACGACAAACTAATTGTTTTGGCTATATATTATTTAATATTTTTTCTATATGTTGATGGGCTTTCATCAATTTTTGGCCTATGTTAATTTTTGAAACTGCTATATACCCAATTTTCCATAAAAATTATTAGCTAGTTGAAATGGTGTATGGCGACCGTTGGTCATCCCTGCCGAATTTTTTCAGTCTACAACCTCTTACGATAATCTACAGCGCCTACGTCACGTTTTGAGAAAGTTTACTCCATGCCGCCAGACTTACAAGCCCCCAGCGAAGCAACACTTACAGATCTAAACTCAGCAACGTAGGTTTTCCTGCGCAGCGACACTAGCAAACCATGGCTAACGCCTCCTTACACAGACCCTTTCCTCGTGATCCGTCGTACGCAGAAAGCATTCTTAGTTAACATTCGTAGCAAAGGGACTGGGTCTCCATTGATCGCCTAAAACCTGGATATCTCCCGCCAGATGACCCGCCTACAGTACGCCTCTCTATAGCAAGGCACTCTATTTCACATCTGTTTTTTAATGGGTAGTCATGTACCGCACGTGTTTCATACACGCCCATACAATGTTTTATCTTGTCGCACGCTCTTCCCTCACTGTAAACAGACCATCCTGTGTTATCATGCTAGTTCATGTTTTATTATGATTGAATTTTGTGACGTTCTTGCTCGCAAGTCGCTGTATATAAACTCGATGATTGTTTAATAAAGTTCAGTTGCCTTCACCTAGCCTCTCAGTTATCACCTAACTGCTCTCTCTCTCTCGCACAGTTCATTCTGTTCGAGGAATTTCTCTGATTGTCTTATTAAGCAATAAATCTTTGGGGTCGTCACTCTTTCTCGTTGAATTATTTTTTACTATCGTTATTGTTATTCACTTTTAGTAATATCGTCGTTATGGCTTTAACGAGAACTTTTGTTTTCATTCCGATTATTATTATTATTATTATTATTATTATTATGCAGTTGTTTTACCAGATGTAAAAGATGATGGTCAGGTGAAAATGTTTGGTAACATGGTAGCCATGCTGGAAAATTTTTTTGATATGAAAGCAATCGCTTCTCTTATAAAATTAGGCAGCCAGTTTTAACTGATATTCTTTAAGTCAGGCATCAGTGATTTACGTTTAATTTTTTCTTCTAATATTATCACTTGAGTTGGTACTATTGTTAATGTCTTCGATGGTATTATTATTATTATTGTCACTGTTATTATTAGCAGTAATGATAACATCAATGACAGTGACAATTAGAACCAGTGGTAGTAGTAGTAGAGAACTTGTAACACGTG
>NC_090727.1:17480558-17500558 GCF_036898095.1 Palaemon carinicauda | reverse complement strand
GCATCTTTTGAGTTTATTTCTTTTACTGTTGGTTATCTATATTTTTCAAACATTTTGCGATACTCTTTTGATGATTTCAATAGCACACGATATCACAGTCTGTATAATTGTTTTTCCTTTATGATCATCCGCTGTCTTTCTTCTTTTCATCAGAAGTTGCAGTAAACCAAAAGTATATCTTAACCGATTGATTTTTATCCGTCTTTTGCCTGGAAGTGATGATAATGATAACAGAAATTAATCTCAGGAAATAAACAGTAAGTGGTTCGCTGCATTTATATTTAGATCACTGTTAAAAAAAAAAAAAGTTTTAAAAAGGGAGAGATGCATCCGGCAGCACTGGTTTTCTAAAGAAGGTTCTCCGAGGACTAACTGTTCTTTATAAATTTATATCACAATATTAATTGTCATCGATAGAGGCAGGTTATACACGTTGCTTTTTATATTAATTTTCCAGAGATGAAACCAAAACTGGCGAAGATGTGCAAATATTCGGCTCGAAAGCCAAAGTGTTCGTAATTTTTTTATCTAAGGATAGGACATATCTTAAAGTGGCTTTGTTAAATAACCCAGTAAACTAGTCAGAAGCTTAAACCTCATTCTCCCTTAATCCCCTTGTCACACCGTCCTAATGAATGAGCGATGTTCATTAGGGAAAACCTTACCTGACTTAAATTCATCCGGCAGCTTTATGATCTGAAGATTCCACAAGTAAACTTTTGAACACTTAATCCGTCATTTGATCCTTTACAAAGTTTCTTGTGTTTCGTGGTTGACTGTGATGAAAATGAGTGATCGTGGGAATTTTGGATAGTTAGAGCTTGTTACGAGATTCACGATGAAGCCTTACTAGTTATTATTGGTATTTATTTTTGAAGAGCGACGATTTAGGTTTAAGGATTGCATGTTTATCTTTTATTTGTACTCCAGAAGTGACGCAATATCAAATACGTAGGATGCTACGTTAATTTTAACGTACAAGTTTCTGTTGTCGATGTATATTTTGGAATTAATTTTGCGTACAGTATCCTGTTGTTGATGTACAGTATATTGTGGTATATGTTTTACTTTTTTTCTGCTGCCTGTGTACCTGATAAAAATTTAATCTATTTCACAAAAAAATAAATTTTTGCGTAGGTAAAATGAAGCAACATATTGGGTCAAATTGCAATTTACGCATTTATTGGATTTTCAAACTTTGGTTCGGTTTGGTGTTTCATTAAAGAATTAACTTTTGGTTCCTGAATTATTTATGTTTGTATTTTGGAGGAACATTTGGTCAGCAAACCATATCAGGGGTACTGGGAAACTACAGGGCTGCTTTCAGTATATAGCTTTCAGTTATGAAGAAACCAAGTCACGATTATTTGCACTTCGATGTTGTATTTTGGAAAATGACAAACTCCCTTTACTTTTCTTTAGTAAGCAACTCGTGTTTCACCATATGTAAAACAACGAGGGTATTATGAACTGCTGCATGTATGGATGCTATGCTTCATTTTAGAGATGAACTACTATATAAGTAGAAGGGTTTACTTTTGAGTTAGATTCCTGGTATTTTTCGAGTAATTCACGCTGGATGTGTTTTTAGTTTGATTTGATGACTTCCAAAGAACTTGTTGCTGTATATATATATATATATATATATGTGTGTGTGTGTGTGTGTATATATATATATATATATATATATATTTGGGCCGATAATCCTCTTCCTTTTGTCAATAAAAGTCCGTGATGTGGATAAAATTACTTCAAACTTAAAACAATTTTGCTCGCTTGTTTTTTTAGAATAATGATTTTTATCTTGCTGTGTAATTGTACGGTCAAAAACATCTATTTTTCTGCATAATTGTCAAGTACTCTATATTTTGTAGCATAGTTGTAGGGCGTTTATACGTTAAGCGTTAAAGTAGATGTTATAGTCGAAAAGTTAATATTATACGGCACAATTGGTAGTTCATTGTTTAAAAAATTTACCAAGAAGTTATAATTGAAATGGAAAACTTGAGATATCAATGCAAATATCCTCATTTCTCCTCTCCAAGGGAGACCTGAATGTACCAAGACCCGTATGGCATAAGGCAAGCAGTCTCAGTCGGAAAGAAATATCCATCAGTAAACATTAGGGTGTTTTCATCATAAACAACTCCGAGTCGAAGCTGAATTCATTTATATCAATAGGTTCCGATTAGAGGCAAAAATATTGGATATTTGTCTTAATTAACGAGAATAAAAGTGACAATATGTTACTTTGATATTAGATATTAATCTTTGGCACGGTTGTTTAATTAGTTCATAATGCAGGTTGCATAAGATTTTTTATATTTTTTGACCATCCTTTACATTCAGATCTTCCTAGATAGTTCCATCCTGTTCGTAATACTAGGCATGCAGTTAATTCTAATAGTAAGGCCTTCTCCATCATGAGGCTCAATTCTACACAGTATTCCAGAAGTTTTATTCCAGCTGTGACCAAGTTGTGGAATGATCTTCCTAATCGGGTAGTTCAATCAGTAGAACTTCAAAAGTTCAAAGTTGCAGCTAATATTTTTATATTGAACAGGCTTACATAAGTCTTTTTATAGTTTATATATGACAGATCAGTTTTGATATTGTTACTGTTTTTAGAATAATTTATTGTTATTTTTTTCTCATTGTCTATTTCCTTATTTCCTTATTTCCATTCCTCAATGGGTTATTTTTCCCTGTTGGACTCCTTGAGGCTTATAGCACCTTACTTTTCCAGCTAGGGATTTAGCTTGGCTAGTAATTTATTATTATTATAATAATATAATATAATTGTAATATAATATAATTATATAATAATATGGAGATTCTTTACCTCTAGTATAATAATGATAATAATAATAACAACAATAATAATAATAATAATAATAATAATAATAATAAGAAGAAGAAAATAATATGATAGTAATATATTAATAATATAATAATAATAAAATTATGATAGTAATAATGATATTAATAAAATAGTAATAATAATAATAATAATAATAATAATAATAATAATAATAATAATATAATAATTTAATTATATAATGATATAGTAATATAATGATATAATAGTATATGATTATAATATAATGTAATTATATAATAATATGGGGATCCTTTACCTCTAGTATTAGAGGTTTTTTAACTATTTAGTAGCTCATTACCTCTAGCATTGAGGGTCTTTGACATCTATTTTTGAAGTGCCATACTTCTATCAGTAGAGATTCTTCGACCTTTATTTTGAGGTGCCATACTTGTAGTATTAGAGGATCTTTGACCTATATATTGATGTTCCCTACCCTTAGTATTAGAGGTTGTTTGACCTTCATTTAGTAGCTCTTCAGCTCTAGTATTAGAAGGTCTTTGACATCCAGTTTTGAAGTGTCATACTTCAAGCATTAGAGGGTTTTTGACCTTTATTGTATGGTGCCATACTTCTAGTATTAGAGGCTCTTTGACCTCTATATTAAGGTTCCTCTCCTCTAGTATTAGAGGTTCTTTGACCTCTATTTAGTAGCTCTTTACTTTTATCATTAGAAGGTCTTTGACTTCTATTTATGAAGTACCATACTTTTAGCATTAGAAGTTCTTTGACCTATATGTTAAGGTGCCATACTTCTTCTCATGATATTAAGTCCAGCCGTTTTCGGTAAAAATATGGAGGAATCGTTCACATTCGGTTAAAAGCACCAAATTTTGCACAAAGTTAGCTTTTGATGTACCTTTTGAAATGTGATAGAGACCCATTTGATATCTTTCCAATATGGCCGCTTTTTTCAAGATGGCCGCCAAAATTCAGGAAAATGCTGCTATTCAAACGGCTTTCATCGTATAGTTACAATTTTGGAGTCTTTACCGATATTTTCAAGGATGTTCTAAACAATGAGTATAAAAATAAGTACAGGAGAACAATATTTTACCAGCAAATGCCCATTTAAATTCTGAAATAAGTCAAACATACTGAAAAATTGCTCTAAATATTGTTGCTGTTATCTGTCTCAATTTTTACAATTCTACAGTGACAACCATTTTGTTTGTCATACAATCCTTTTGCAGGTGGTTGAAACATGTGAAAGAAGAGATTGAAGCGGAGTCATCAACAGACCTACAGACATCCTGGGCTGCATACCATGCTGATCAGGCCCACACAGAATAGCCTGCTCCTTCCGACATCAGCTCATTGCTCCCACTGTTCTATGAGGAGGCTAAGTCAAGTGCCATGATTGCCCATACTATGAAAGTTATGAAGAATGCAGTAGATTTTCTGAATCCTGTTCAGATCCCTGTAGTTGTCTGTGATCAGCCACTGTATGCAATTCCCAAACAACTCCAATGGTAATACCCCAACATTCACAGAGAGAATCAAGTTATAGTGATGTTTGGTGGCTTACACATTGAGCTGGCCTTTCTCAAAGTTCTTGGAGACTGGCTGAAAAGAACTGGAAGGACCAACACCCTTGTGCAGGCAGCGATAGCCTCACAAGGTACTGTAGATTCCTTCTTGAAGGCTGCACATATAATGAGAACGAGGCTTGCCCACCAGGTGACCGCAGGGAGCTTGTACATTCTCATGGATAAAGCCTAAAAGCGTCACCAAACAGAAGACCACACCACAGATCCTCTAAGCTTTGAGCAATGGAGAGTGAAAATGGAAAATGCAGTCCCTATGTTTAACTTCTGGTCCATCACACTTGACCTAGAACTAGCTTTGATGGATTTCCTCCAATCACTGCGACAAGGCAACTTCAATCTGTACAAGGCTGCACTCACAAAGCTGGCCCCATGGTTCTTTGCACTTGACCACCCAAATTATGCTCGTTGGGTTTCAGTGCATATTAGAGATATAGCTTCCCTAGATTTGATGCATCCTGAGGTTGCTGCTGAATTCGCAGAGGGAAAGTTTGTTGTTCACAAAACACAACACTCATTTTCCGGCATCCCATTAGACCAAGCTCACGAGCAGAACAACAAACAGATTAAAGGATATGGTGGTGCTGTGGGCCTAACTGAAAACAGTGCACAACTCCAAAGATGGATAGTGGATTGGCCAGAAGTGTCAAGAGTTGTGAATGAGTTTAAAACTGTGGTGGAAGGACTCCGGGGACAGGCGGAAAAGCATTCAGACCAAAGATACCATGAAGCTCAACAGGAGGTACAGACAACATACAGAAAGCAAGTCAAATCCTTGTGTGATACATTAGAAGACATGGGAAATCCATTCATGTAAGATTCATCTGATCTTCTTGTATTAGGCACCTAGGATGTTGTAGACAAAGAGGTTATAGAAACCGTAAGGCATATCAAAAGGATGGGAAATGAGCAATATAGTGATTTTGTGAAGGAACGGCTAAAAGACAGAACCAAAAGTTTGACAGACCCTATCAAAAGGAACAAATTTCCTCTATTCAGCAGCCAGCCTACCCGCAAAGTGTCAAATGAGAAGCAACAAATTGCATCATTGAAACAAGACTGTTCTCTTTTCTCTAAACTGTATGTGTCTTGCCAAGTGAGAGATGGGGATATTGATGAGTTTTTCCGCCATGATTATCAATCCAGTCCACCATCATTGTCACAGGGTGGATTACTTCAACATGGGACCAAAGCTGATCTTCTCCCATTCCTTACACAGCATAGTACCACAACCAAGGACAATCCTGATACTGATGCAGTTCTTCTACAGTAGATGGGGCTACCATTGTTAATATGCTTAACCCAGGTGCATCAAGAACATTTCAAGAGTATGCTGACCAGGTATTTGTACCACCTGTAAAGTGTCAGCTGGAGTCAGCAAGAAGAGTTGATATTATCTTTGATCAGTACTTCCAAGACAGTCTGAAGGCGAATGCTAGGAGTTTCAGAGGAGAGGGGGACTGCAGAAAAGTAAAGACTAACACTCCTGTTCCTGGCAACTGGAAGGCTTTCTTGCGGTGTGATGCAAACAAAGCCGAGCTCTTCAGTTTTCTAGCGGATCAATGTACTACTGTCAGCTGTCCAGAGGGCAAGCAAATTATGTCCACAAAAGGAGAATTGGTCCTTTGCAACCCCCAGAGGGACAGTATTGATCAAATATCTCTGTGCTTCCATGACGAAGCAGACAAGGCTTCTTCTCCATGCAAAAGATGCTGTTCAACATGGTTGTGAGAGAATCATGATCAGAACTGTGGACACTGATGTAGTAGTGTTAACTATAGCATTGTGTCTTCCAATTCCTGCAGGTGAACTGTGGATCAGCTTTGGGGTTGGGGACAACTTAAAATATATCCCTGTACACACCATAGCTGGTTCTCTAGGTCCAAAGTGTCGAGCTCTGCCTGTTTCATGCCTTCAGCGAGTGTGACAACACATCCTCCTTTGCTGGTAAAGGGAAGAAATATTCTTGGGAGACGTGGCAAATATGTGAAAGTGTAACTGAGGTGTTTGCAGACCTTGGGAATGTACCAACACTGTTGACTACTATCCTTGCAACAACACCAGTTACTAATTCTTATTAAACCTTTTTTTTTTCTTTTAGTCTCAAGGCTTCAGTTACAAACGAACTTAATACTCAAGAGGCGAAAACATACGTTCTTCTCTCCTATTCACGATAAAGAAAAAAAGTTTATTTCGAAGATAGAGAGAAACATGAAAACGGAATTTAATTGATGCCAGTTGTATAACAGTGAGGGACTGTGTTATTTGTTACTATGACATTTCTATAGAGATAGGTGGCGCAGAATTGAATGGGTTTCAGGGAGTTTGGGAACTGAAAAAGAGATGCTGGGATTGACATTTCGAAATTGAACGACAGCTGGCTGTTTATTGGGAAATGGAGGTGTGGAACATGGCTCCCTCAGAATTATGGAGTTGAAAAGGAATAGGGAATACCGGATCTTACGAGAAGGGGTCTGGTTTATGTAAAAGTGTAAGTGACAGATAGGCATCGGGGAGAGATGGAGGTGTGTCGGGATTTTAATGGGTTGAGAAAGCTCGCTCGATTTTGAAGTATAGATCTTTGGGCGAAGGGAAGGAAGGATTCTAGTAGTACAGCAGTGCTTTCGGGTTCTGTCGTAATATATTTCCAGAAAGAACCGAGAGAAGTATTATTCAGGAACTACAAATTGTGGGTCGTGGGGTTATTGAAGTATATTGACAAGATGGAGTGATCCAGGAGAAAGTAACTTTGAAATGAGATAATCGGGGTATGAAAGGGTATAAAAATCCCATAATTGAGATCAAATTCGGTGCTAGCAAGGGAATATTATTACGTAGTAGGTTTTGACTTCAGGATATTGAAGTGTGGCCTCTGAGGTTAGTACGGCATAAGTACATAAAATAATAGGAGATAGGACCGTAGTTGTGAGGAACAGTGGGGCAGAAAAGAGAGGGTTCACAAACAAAATCTTTAAAAATTTCTAAGATCGGATTTATGAATTAAGACTCTGTGGTCAGGCTATTCTGCGATCTAGTGCAACTGGGGAAATCCTGCAGTTGTCCTATGAATTATAAGTAGAGGTTAGAGAGCAGAATGGAAGAAAGGCACCTGGAACGGAGGCCGGTGGATGAGAAGGATTTGAATTTGGTGTTGGTGGTGAAAGAGAACCTGGATGTATTAACAATGGACCTTACCTTTGGGTAAGAGAGGGTAGAGGGTCAAGAAGCTAGTAGCAGAATTCTGACTTGGTATTAAATGGAGAAAATAATACATTAAAAGGATACTCAGCTACAATGGATGAAAACAACTACAATATGTGCTTTACAGTTGCTTCATTTAGAAAAATGGTTGGTTTTTATACTATCTATAATATCTAACATTAAAATTTGTTCTTGATGCATGTTGAAAAATAAAAGATGATAAATTTACAACCTATTCCGTAAGATTACTAATATTATTTGTTTCGTAAACAAAAAGGTAATGAAAAATATTAAATATGGACATAATGTCTTTCCTTAAAAAATCAGATAGTTTTGTTGATGGGCATTCTGATGTCCTCCATTGAGAGGAGCCATAGGGGGAAATTAATTACTGGCTGGCATCTAAAATAGCATGGCAAGCAATCCCAATTTATTATTTTAACACGAGCAATTTCAACTATTCCAAATAGTCTCTCTCTCTCTCTCTCTCTCTCTCTCTCTCTCTCTCTCTCTCTCTCTCTCTCTCTGTGGAAACTATTTTCCCTCACAATCCTGCTTCACAAATAGCGAGGAAAAGTTACAAGTAATAATTATAAGATAGTAATAAATACAAGAACCAAGTTATAAATGACTTCCGTTTTATGTTCATGGAGATAGAAAAGCTAATGATTGCTACATGTGTTCTCAATTGATTCTATTGTAAAAATTCCCCACAATTAATCGTTAGTGGAAATAGAAATGGCAGACAATATTATGGTCCGGTACAATTTTGTGGTTATTTACAAAACTAATGTATGCAAACACCGAGGAAGCCTTAAAGTTTACCTCTGTCTGTATAATCTAAAAGAACTGTTGCTTGCTGAACGCATAAAAGGGTTTCTTTAAAAGAGAAATAGAAGCGAAGCTACAGTGAGAGCAGTTCAACATCCAGCATGGAATGTAAATGATAAATCTGTATTTCTTAAAACTGTATTCTTTTTATACTATTTACTCAAACATGAAGCCGGATAAAAACTACCACCGCTTGTTTATACTGCCAAACTGATAATATCTCATTTTTGTTTACTTTCTGTTAATGCAATCTATAGTTGTAAAATTTTTCAATGGGTAACGGGGAAATAAAATTTTACCCTTATCTTCATGTATTCATAATAGAAACGTGATTCCAGATAAGAGTGATTTTGTAACTATGTCGTGTACGCATAAATATTTAAATAATCTAAGATTTCGGCCAATTAATTAAGAAGTAAGCTGTAATACCTAGGCATTGGTGCAACGCATCCCAAGGTCTCTAAAGGAGCTCCTAATCTAGGATTGTGAATCCCTTAAGGGATGAGATGCCTTCTGAATGCCGAATGAGCCTCTTATACATGAGCCACAAACGTCAGGTCAGTTTACTAGACTAAGAATGCTACCCAGTGGATGTAAGCAATACGACCAGAAAGTGACAATGGTTTTGGGTACATATATATATATATATATATATATATATAATGTATCAAAATAAAGAGGTACGAAGGTTACGTTTGTGTAATCGTCGGTGGAAGGAAATGCCTCTCAAATGACAAATATACTTCCCCTCTTGAGGCCAATAGCAATCTCAATTTCCCTCACGTAAGATGCCAGGCAAAGCAAATTGCAGTCTCTGCAGTATGGATTAAAAGTTACCTAATGGCCAAGGCACGGTTTTTGCAGGCCCATATCCTACATCTTTATATCAAGACAAGACAAGAGAGAAAGAAAGATACTAGACCTTGGAGTTTTGCATGCACTTGGATGTGATGCAGATAGAAGAAATGTATAGTACAGTAGTTGATTTGTTCAAGGAAAGACATTTAAATTTTTTGGCTATTAGTGAGACATAAATGAAGGGCATTACGAAAGAGAATGGTAAGAATAATCAATGCCTGAATGCGATAGCTGAACGACTTGGAGGTACGTAAGGTGGAACATTTGTTGTACCGTCAGAAAGCTGTGGACAGGTGAAAAGGTACAATTGTAAAGGCTCAAGGGTTGTATGGGTAAGTTGCGTGGTGTCAGAGTAAAACTTGTGATAGCGAGTGTGTACTATCCCCATATGGAAAATAATTATATTGAAAGAAGTCTGAATCTGTGCTTAACTGGGTTTGTAGAACATGAAAGGGTGGTTGCACATGTAGTTTTTGGAGAGTATCTCACGATACTTAGGAAAATTTTGGTTGGTAAATATAAATAAAAGAGAGAAAAAATTATAGTATAAAAACTAGTAAAACTTGTTTAAACATAACAAGTGTAGAGAGAGAGAGAGAGAGAGAGAGAGAGAGAGAGAGAGAGAGAGAGAGAGAGGGGTGGGTGGGTGGAAAGTAATTGACAATGTATCCTGAAACAAAGAAAACCTAATCTAATGGCTCTATAAATAAGCAGCAAAAGAATGTGTAAAATTTTTTACCAGGACTCTCGCACAAAGCAGTAAAACAAGTTGTAAGTTTCTGCGGTACCTTGTTATCATCAACAAGAAACTTAGGCCACAAGAAACCTCATCTGAATAGCAATGAAGGACAGATTGCAAGAGTTTAGTTTTATTTCCGGTATCTCGGGATCATAACTTTAACCATAAATTGTGGACGGAAAATTTTCTCAATGAACGCCGCTTTCTGGTTAAAAAGGATAAGGGATTGGGGAAAGATCTTTATTATCACTTTCCCTGTCCTGAATAATTCTAAAAGTTCCTTTTTCAATGACAGATGTCCTCATAACAGAATTTTCGTAAATCACAATACCTTCATCGAAACTTTCATCATTTTAAAGAAATCATTATAAAGTTGACCCGAAGTATAGTCGCCGCTTGTCATTTTACACATCTCCTTAATAAATAGTATTTGCCATTCTATTTTGAATACCAGTATCATGTACATCTTAAAATATTTCGTCATTCAAACCGTAAAGAATTTAAATTATAAAGAATAGGGAGATGACACACTTCTGAAGAAAACAATAGCGGAGTTCGTGAAAATAAAATATTTATGTTTTATATTTTGAGAGTAGGCAACAGCAATGAATACCAGTGTGTGCAGTTTAAATAGAGCTTTTTAGTGAAGTATAATATATGATAGAGAGAGAGAGAGAGAGAGAGAGAGAGAGAGAGAGAGAGAGAGGGGAATTCAAGGTGGACTCGGCAACGACAAACTTTACGAAAATCTTATCCGGGTGCAGTGGGCTTCTTCACCCAGAATTTTCGTAAATCACAATACCTTCATCGAAACTTTCATCATTTTAAAGAAATCATTATAAAGTTGACCCGAAGTATAGTCGCCGCTTGTCATTTTACACATCTCCTTAATAAATAGTATTTGCCATTCTATTTTGAATACCAGTATCATGTACATCTTAAAATATTTCGTCATTCAAACCGTAAAGAATTTAAATTATAAAGAATAGGGAGATGACACACTTCTGAAGAAAACAATAGCGGAGTTCGTGAAAATAAAATATTTATGTTTTATATTTTGAGAGTAGGCAACAGCAATGAATACCAGTGTGTGCAGTTTAAATAGAGCTTTTTAGTGAAGTATAATATATGATAGAGAGAGAGAGAGAGAGAGAGAGAGAGAGAGAGAGAGAGAGAGAGAGAGAGGGGAATTCAAGGTGGACTCGGCAACGACAAACTTTACGAAAATCTTATCCGGGTGCAGTGGGCTTCTTCACCCAGAATTTTCGTAAATCACAATACCTTCATCGAAACTTTCATCATTTTAAAGAAATCATTATAAAGTTGACCCGAAGTATAGTCGCCGCTTGTCATTTTACACATCTCCTTAATAAATAGTATTTGCCATTCTATTTTGAATACCAGTATCATGTACATCTTAAAATATTTCGTCATTCAAACCGTAAAGAATTTAAATTATAAAGAATAGGGAGATGACACACTTCTGAAGAAAACAATAGCGGAGTTCGTGAAAATAAAATATTTATGTTTTATATTTTGAGAGTAGGCAACAGCAATGAATACCAGTGTGTGCAGTTTAAATAGAGCTTTTTAGTGAAGTATAATATATGATAGAGAGAGGAGAGAGAGAGAGAGAGAGAGAGAGAGAGAGAGAGAGAGAGGAGAGAGAGAGAGAGAGAGAGAGAGAGAGAGAGAGAGAGGGGAATTCAAGGTGGACTCGGCAACGACAAACTTTACGAAAATCTTATCCGGGTGCAGTGGGCTTCTTCACCTAAAACGTTGACATTGAGTAAGGCGTATTAACAGTTTCTTTGGAAATAAAAGGATTCTCATCTTCTCCCATCGTTGGACCAAATAGAAAAAATAGGTCTTAGAAAAGTAGAGTTCCTTATCACAGAATATCCTTAACCCCCCCCCCCCCTCTCTCTCTCTCTCTCTCTCTCTCTCTCTCTCTCTCTCTCTCTCTCTCTCTCTCTCTCTCACACACACACACACACACACACACACAATTAAAACATTCGAATAAAAAGCTAACCAAACTCGTAAAGAATGAAAAGAAAATACGGATTTTGTTATTGTAATTTCTGTTGGCAGAATTAATGTATAGGCTATTACAGCTGAAAGCACCCAACAGAAATGTAGATGAGCTTCTAGAAAATAAGCACAGCGAAACACTTACAGTTGAATGTAGAAATCGATTTGCAGTCTTAGAGACAAAGAGCAGACAATTGATGAAGAATGGCGAGATATTGAGAACATTATTAGTCAGTTGGTAGTGAAAGTTTGGGACATGCAGCAATAAAGAGAAAGCCATGGATATCAAATGATATTTGGGATACTATAAAAAAGACAGACAGAAATTGATTGTTGAAAGTTTTCGAGAAAGTAATGAAAATTACAAGGAAGAGCATACTAAGTACTGATAGTGAGGTCAAAATAAAAGCCAAGAATGACTGGAGAGAATATTTATACAGAAAAGCAGATGAGGCTGACAAAGCTATAAATTCAGGGAGTGGCTATTGCCTAAGAATTGGACATGGAAAAATGAGATGGATCTATTATAACAACAGAAGATGAAGAAAGGCAACGTTGTATGGAATCCTAGTGAGGTCATGAATGGAAGATATGAAGGGCATAATTTGATTGATATACCTGAAGCTGAAGAAGCCCACGAATGACTTCAGTGTGCTTGAAGTCGAAGCCATCATTAAAATCTCAAAGAGGTGGAAAGCCCCTGGGTACGGTGGAATAACAGCAGAGATGATATTGGCCGAAAATTAAGTGACTCCCAGAATACTTACAAGATTATTTTGTAGAATGTGGCATGGAGAGGCAAACCCTGATGAATGGGAACTAGGAGTGTTGGTGAAAAAAAAAAGAAAAAAAGATAGATCTGACCGATTACAGTAATTACAGAGGGACCACACTTACGTCCGGTGTCATGAAAATATATAGCATCCTTATTCTAAAGAGACAGGAAAGATAGATGAAAAGTTGAGAGATAAACAAGCAGGATTTAGAAAAGATAGAAGTTGTACTGATCCAATTTTCATTTTAAGACATGTTGTATAGCAATGTGTGGTATGTAGAAATCCACTTTTAGTGGCATTTGTGGACTATGAAAAAGCCTTTAATACTGTGCACAGGCCAATTTTGTGGAGAGTTCTGGGTTATTATGGAGTTCCTGTTAAATATGTAAATTTTATTAAGTTTGTTCATGAGCATAGCAAGTGCAAAGTTAATGTTAGTGGAGCCAAGTGAACAGTGGAGTACTCCAAGGGAATGTGTTTTCACCTACTGTATTTTGTTTATTCTCCTCATGAATTTTGTAATGCATAGATCAGTTTAGTGACGGCAGAGAAGGATTGGACTAGATTGGTAATAGGAAGTTAGCTGACCTAGAGTATGTTAATGATGCTGTCCTTATTAACAGAACACCATAAGATTTGCAATGCTTGCTTACCAGAAGAAAGACAGAGATGATGAGAACGGAATATGCAATGGAAGATGAAATATCATTGGAAGGAGAAAGGATTAATGAGGTGGAATCATTTGAATACTTAGAAACTATGATCTCTAATACATGGTCTTTAGAATTGGAGTTTAATGAAAGATTGAAAAAGCAAATCAGACAATGGCTAGGTTAAGCAAAATTTGGTAATCAAATCGCCTAAAACTACACATAGAGGTCAGGCTATATATCAGTTTAGTGAGATTGGTAATACTGTATGGACATCATGAGTCATAGTATGTCAATGAAACCACATTTAACAGATTTTGTAGATTTGAGAGCAAAATGAGAGTTAAATAGCAAATCAGGATTAGAAATGCAACTGTAAGAGATTACTCAAGTGCCATTTGTGAATGGGATTATGGTGAGGGGTAGATGTAGATGGTTTGGGTATGCTTTTCGCACTCTACACGAGAGATTGGTTCACCAAACTTTCAACTGGGCTCTTCGAGTCACTAGAAGAGTGGGAACAACCAGGCATACGTGGCTGAGGACTATGGAACGTGACGTGAAAGATGTTGAATGGAGAAGTATTAAATGAAAAGCTCAAGATAGAGAGGACTAGCTAAATCTAACTGAGGCAATAGGCGTAGGGGGTGGTGATGAGAATTATAGCTACAGATGATAAAACCTGGGCTCCACGGAGAGAGAGAGAGAGAGAGAGAGAGAGAGAGAGAGAGAGAGAGAGAGAGAGAGAGAGAGAGAGAGAGTACCTTAAAATAATACTGTGAAATTTCTATTGCAGTGAAACGCAAACTATGACAAAATAAAAATAAAGATAAAAACACAACCGCATACCTTTCTTGATAAAATAAATGTTTATGATAGGTGACGTTATGGAAAGCATATCTGAATATTTGAATGAAAGAATGAATATATGAAATATATATATATATATATATATATATATATATATATATATATATATATATATATATATATATATATATATAGTGTCTATACACACAACAACAACAATAAAAAATGCAGCCGTTTCTAGTCCACTACAGGAATCCGCCATGTCAATTCATGTCTGGGGTTTAGCCAGTTTTCATCGCCACGCTGGCCAGTGATGGTGGGAGATTTTCGCTTTATCGCTCAGCAAACCAACCTAGTATGTGTGTACCTAACTAGAACAGCTTTACTGATCATAGCGATACACAAACCCTTTACCACGTTAAGGTATCCCCACTCAGAAAGGAGATATATATAAGTATATATATATATATATATATATATATATATATATATATATATAATACTGTAACACATGCAGCCGTTTCTAGTACAATACATGACAAAGGAATCAGCAATATCAATTCATGTCTGGGTTGGCCAGTTCTCATTACCACGCTGGCCAGTGATGAATTGGGGGTGGGAGATTTTCATTTATCTTGAGTGCTTAATATCATTATCGACATAACATCTGAGAAACTAATTAGTTTTCTTCACTATTACAAAATAAGCAATGAAGGAAAATCTCCCTTACATAATAAACAATATATAGCCTATATATATATATATATATATATATATATATATATATATATATATATATATTATATATATCTATATATATATATATATATATATATATTATATATATACACACACACACACACATATATATATATATATATATATATATACACACATATATATATACATATATATATACATACATACATACACATATATATATATATACATATATATATATATATATATATATATATATATATAATATATATATATATATATATATGCATGCATGCAGGCAGCTTCCACTCTTCATGAAGATTAGATAGAAGACAAACAAGAAAATCGTGAATTTGCGTATCTTTGGTGCCTTATGGTGGGATAATTCCTAACCTAACCCAACAACTCACTGCCCTTCGCCTTCGCTCGAATAATTAACACACTAAGTACTGCCTAATATCGTTTTTACTTGGTTTCTATAACAATATAGTTGTTTCTATCTAGTAATACTGTATAACACTCGCTGATACTGTAGTGTGTATTACTGTAATATATTACTATCTAGATATACAGTCCGAATAACGACAAGTGAGGGCTGTGAGGTCGACTCGGCGAGAGCTGGGATGAGTTTGGAGAAGAGAGGGTAAAGTGGCATGAAGCAAGCCCAGTGCAAAGGAGCGTGGGCTATTTGAAATCATCCCGCCGAGAGATTTTATATCACGAACATTTGATATTTCATTTAATAAGTATTACAATTGTCTGTCATGTAGAAGTGAAATCCCGAAGTATAAGCTCGTCTCAAGAGCGGGCTGATTTTGTGTGTGTGTGTGTGTATGTATATATATATATATATATATATATATATATATATATATATATATATATATATATATATATATATATATATATATATATATATATATATATATAATATATATATATATATATATATATATATATATATATATATATATAAATTATACATATATATATAAAATTATACAAATATATATAATTTATTTATATATATATATATATATATGAAATTATATATATATATATATATATATATATATATATATATATATATATATATATACATTCATTCATATATATACATATACATATATATACATACATACATACATACATACATTCATATATATACATACATACATACATAAATTACATACATACAAACATACATTCATATATATATATACATATATATATATATATATATATATATATATATATATATATATATATATATATATATATACACACATATACATATACTAAGGCACTTCCCCCCATTTTGGGAGGTAGCCGACATACATACATACATATACTAAGGCACTTACTAAGGCACTTCCCCCCATTTTGGGAGGTAGCCGACATACATACATACATATACTAAGGCACTTCCCCCATTTTGGGAGGTAGCCGACATCAAAGAAATGAAAAAAGGGGACCTTTCCTGTCTACGCTCCTCCCAGCCTGACGAGGGACTCGACCGAGTTTGGCTGGCACTGCTGGGGTGCCACAGCCCACCCTCCCTCGTCATCCACCACAGATGAACCTTCATAACGCTGAATCCCCTACTGCTGCTACCTCCGCGGTCATCAAAGGCGACCGGAGAAAGCAGCACGACCTACCGTGACTGTGTCACAATCACTCGCCATTCATTCCTATTTCTAGCACGCTCTCTTGCCTCTCTCACATCTATCCTCCTATTACCCAGAGCTTTCTTCACTCCATCGATCCACCCAACCTTGGCCTTCTTCTTGTATTCTCCCATCAACTCTTGCATTCATCATCTTCTTTAGCAGACAGCCATTTTTCCATTCTCTCAACAAAGCGAAACCACTTCAACACATTCATATCCGCTCTAGCTGCTAACTCATTTCTTACACCTGTTCTCACCCTCATTACTTCGTTCCTAACCTTATTTACTCTAGATACACCTGCCATATTCCTCAGACACTTCATCTCAATCGCATTCAAGTTCTGTCTCTCGCTCGCTTTCATTCCCCACAACTCCGATCCATACATCACAGTTGGTATAATAACTTTCTCATACAGAACTCTCTTTACATTCATGCCCAACCCTCTAGTATTTACCACACACACACACACACATACACACACACATATATATATATATATATATATATATATATATATATATATATCACGGCAGACCCCTCCGTCCCTCAGGTAGGGTTGAAAGACTAGTCATACCCTGGTAAGATGGGTGTGCGTTTGTGTGGATATCTATTTTAAATATTTAGTCATCCTTTTTGACGGGTTGCGTAAACTAGTATGGCATAATGATTGACCAAGGTGTCTACAACAAACTATTTGGAAAGCTATTCAACCTTGGTCAGTGGATTCGGGTATAAAAAACCCGAGAGAGAGAGAGAGAGAGAGAGAGAGAGAGAGAGAGAGAGAGAGAGAGAGAGAGAGAGAGAGAGAGAGAGAGAGAGAGTACAATTTCTATTACAATGATTTTACTTCTGTGTTAACATTACCATGTTTATCGAATTCATAGTATTAAAGGGCAAGACATTTTTAAACCTTTGTACTTAGGTAATTTCTGCTTATATTTGTGGGTAGAAATGAAGTTTAATGATATTTGAATTTAAAACCTACATGACTTACATCTAAAAGCGTCTTATCGAAGGAAGAGAGGATGGAAAACTTTTAAAAAATGGAAGGCATTAGCATGACTTAACCCTTGCCAACGATTTATGCTTTTGAGAAGATGAAAAATCCACCTAAAAATAACAATAACTTCTGTTCAATCGTCTCTACAGTCAATAAGACTTCAAACTGACATGACATCTATTTTTATGTTTTCTTAACTAAACCTACGGATGAGAGAAACCCAACCTGTCACATAATGTCAAACATCGGATAATAAAGATCCGGGAATGAGAAGTAATTTTCTAATTTAGGAAGATGTTTGTACAAAAACCCTCAAAGTGATTACGACATCCGTTTACCACAAGGTCTTCATATGTAAAAATGGTATATAACTAGTAATGGACAACAGGAAAGTAAAAGAATTCCCCAAATGTTAAATTTAATATATTTTCGTCTCAACCTTTTTGGCAGAAAGACACAATAAAGGAAATCTTTTAACGTGCAAATGGGGGTAGACCATTCTATATATTTTGAAAAATTTAAAATGAAAAATTTATTTAAAAGAGAATTTCCCAAGCCATCATATTTTGCAGCCAAAATTGTTCTTATTAAGGTTAGGTTGGCAAAGAAAAAAAAAAACCTACAGTATTAGAATAAAAATATGCAAAAAAATCAAACAAGGGAGCAGAGGTTCACCGAATTCACTAACAACATATGCAAGGTGCTCTCCTCTCCCAGAACCTACATAAAATAAAAAGAGAGAGAGATAATATCACTTGGGTGCAAAATACAATAAAATAAATGTCTTGAGAATTTTTTGGACCTTTTGACACAAAACATGCGAAAAATTATCAACTACTAATTAGGGTACTGAAACAATTAATTGTAGAGATGTATCTAGCACTGTAACGTTATAGACATGACTGAAGCAAACCATCAAAATAATTCAGGTCTGTCCCCAAAACAGACGTGAATACTGACCCAAGTAGCCAAAAGATATACCAAATCGCATTATCAAACGAAACTAATATATACAATTACGGGACGTTTGAAGAATGACATTGCACAGAAGCAAAAATCTGATTAAAAGTTATGTAGCGTTGGGTGTCCTAAATGTTACAAAAACGCGCACTACTATTTAAGGAAAAATGTATCCAAAAGAAAACTTTTTTTTTTTTCCAAATAAAGCCAATGAAATAAATATACCCAAGTTCACCAAGCCTCTAAAAATGTTTCCGATATATTTGATACACCATTTCCGATAGGTTATAATTGAAAATAACCGAAAATGCGAGAGAAAACAAAGCAAGCACAATGAATTTTCCTGGTTCAATTTAAAGGAACACAGGATATTTTTCCAATAGAGACATGGCAGAGAAGACAGTGTCAATTCAAGGGGGGAAAGTGATATAGAATCTAATGGTGAACACACACCGAGGTTTTTTTTTTTTTTTTTTCATTTATTTGATTTGGGAAGAGTAGGGAGGCAAGAAGTAAAGAAAGAAGGCAAAATTAGTTCGTCAGGGGTTTGGAATTACTTGCAAATGTCTAGTGCAGCTCCTTCATCCACTCTAGATTTAACGAAATAGTTACTGTAGTGGCAGTGGGCGTTGCAGGTTAATATGAGAATTCAATATATGATCGAGATTAATAACAGAGTTTGGCTATATAACAAAACAAGAAGAATGAATAATACGGAATGATTCAGAAAGGAAATGAAACTTGTAAAAAGTGGTTAAGTGGTTCTAAAATTTTAATGAACTTCCAATTTAACTAGGGAAAATTATGAACCGAAACATAAAAAAGAATAAAATTTCGGATAATCAAAAAACAAAATAAACAAAAACACACAAGAAGATTTCTCAATACAATTACACAAACGAACGTGGTTCTCTCTGGGTTCCAATTTTTCTCCATACGGAAAAATCATAAAGAAAAATAAATATTCTGAGCAACCGCTACAACAACAGCTGGACGCAGACCATTGGTTGAATACTGCAATATAAAAGCGAAAGGAAGAAAATGTTACAATAGCCTAATCCCAAAATGGTGATATCCCCCATTACGTTGGGCCAGATGAACTTGCAATAGCGCCCAATGGTCGTCTGATAAGTTCTCATAACCGCCTCAGCCTTTCTTATCCCTTTTGTGGGGACAAAATATCCTTGGGAACGGGTAAGAGAGACGAGAGGGGTTTCAAGGAATCCTTGAGAGAGAGAGAGAGAGAGAGAGAGAGAGAGAGAGAGAGAGTATATTCTTTGGTAAGGCACTATACTTTTCTAAGATCTTATCTCTTTCTCTTGGTCC
>NC_090727.1:17460558-17478058 GCF_036898095.1 Palaemon carinicauda | reverse complement strand
AATTACATTCCTTTTAATATCACTAATGGTAAAGGCACAAGATTTTATCCGCTATTCAGAAAATTGTGGCTGAATCAGAACACTCACTCTCTCCCTTATAAGAATAGCTCTTTCCTCTTCTATCTTCTTTCCTGTATTTCCCACTTTTTTATTTCCGTTAAGTAATGTGAAGTGACATAAAACCATTAACTCCCTTTCATAAGGTTTTATGTACTCTATGATAATATGAAATTCTTTTCTGACTCCAATTCCTAGTCTAGATTTTTGGCAACATTAAAAAGTAACATCCATATGCTTTTCTCCGTCTCAATTCGCTAATACCTTTACTTCCATGGGATGGTTAGAATGAAATCGAGTTACTGCTTTCCTTGGGGTTACTGGGTATTACACATACTCTTCTTCGCATCATCTGAAAACTAACCTTTAGATGGTAAATTTGGATGAGATGACGGTAATGCAATTCTCGCAATCCTTCAGTCTCCCCCAACCCATAAAGTGCACAATAGCGATACATGTTTATCACCCTGTATCACACTTACCCGTTCATGTGATATAAGGATCCAGGACATTTTCAACACCATAATGTTATAAACCATGTAAAGAAATAAAAAGGAAGCATTTTGTTGACAACTAAATTAATTACACTGCATGCATTGCAAATCCGCTCTTACTCTCGGTGATATTTTTCTAAGGAATCCCAATGATTTTTGCTTCGCCGTGGCTCGCTTCGCTGGCAAATAAAAACAGCATTGCTCTATGTTCTAGCAAGCGGTACACGCTGAGCTACGCACGCCCCCCCCCCCACCCTCCCCCCATTGGTTATTATTTCTTTGGTCTTATTTCGGGGATATTTTTTTTTTTAAGAATTTTAATTTAAATGCCAAAGTAAATAATCTAATAAAAACTGCTGGTTATCATATAAGAAATATTGCGTTCATATAAAAGTACCTAGACGAAAATTCTGTAAAGAAACTTGTGATAAACTGTGTTATTACCAGGATTGGCTACTGCAACTCTATCTACTACAATTTACCAAGGGTGCAACATAAGAAATTACAAAACATAATAATAATGAACAGAGGAGCAAGACTGATAAAAGGTATCCCACCTAGAAAAATGATCACCCATATACAGTACTGATCGATTTACACTGGCTGCCGATTAAAGCGAGAATTTAATTTAAAATATGTACAATAACCCACCAAGTTATCAGAACCGGGCGTCCAAAATACTCAAGAGAATTGCTACATATTGCGCAGCCAACAAATCGTGTCGACACGAGAATAGTTACAGATGGCTTCAAATTGTTGGAACCTAGATTTATGTCCACTTTAGGCTCCAGAGCCTTTAATACCCCAACAACAACAACAACAACAACTATATAATAAGCTCCCACGAAATATTCGAATGATTGAAGACATTAAGGCTTTCAAGAGGAAACTGAAGACACTTATTTCATGAGACTCTGGACAGTGACGATTTAACAGTAAATGAACAATATGTGATATGAAATGTTAAATACTCTGAACGAACAAGGTAAAACGACTGTGGAGGTCCTGTAGAGAGTGGGGTTCCCCTGCTGTATGGGACCGGAAAAGCAGCCTTCAAAGTAACTAAGTATAATATACAGGATGGGGAAACTGTCCACCTGTGTACTTAGTTGGTGGGAAAAATGTCCTAGGACGATATAGAGGTGGGGAAAATCTCCGTTCCGCCGGATGTAAATTCCAGGAATGATGTAAAGGATGAGGAATTATCATAAGTAATAAGGCTATTCGGATATGGTTAAGGATATGGTGGCTGGTACACCACAAACATACGCTACCGGGGTCTAGGGACGGCGGGCAGGGCAGCCGGTCGGGAACAAGGTCCACCCCAAAGCCAAAGCTAAGTCTTTCAAAAAGAAGGCAACCGTGTTACCCTATACGAATGGGAAAAAATCACGCTAATAGATGATGATGATGATGATGATTGTATTCCTCATCGGATTTACTACAAGAAGTTCATGCAAATGAAAAAGGGAAAAGGTTCCTGGAAAGACCTTTATGTCAATCTATTATTGATGACACGATTTCAAACTTCCGGAGATATGTCAAAGTTCTCACGGACATTTTTTTTCATCAACATATGTTATTCATTAATGTTGGGTATTATAAAATCATTCAGAATTGCCTTACGTGTCAGCTCTTCTTATTCAAAACTATTCGACCTTATACGTGTTATTTTGAATATTTTCTTATTCATGAGTATTCACTGTAACACGAGTCTTGAAAACAATTATCAGTCACCACCGTCTTTTCAATACAAATAAAATATTTAACCAGCTTTTGCTTCACAGTAACTAATTAGGTCTTTATTTTTTTAGTGCATGAAAAATATCATTACTATATCACTCCCTTTTCAAATGCTATGTGCCTCATTACTCTGCTGTTTTCTTTATTTCGAAAACCAACAGGTAATACACAAGGCATCCAAAGTAAAATATGCAAGTCTCGTCTCGTTCAAGATTACTTCAAACTAGTTAACCACAAGTGCTTGGCTATAAAGTTTATCTCATTCAGGAGATATTTCAAGTCTTGATGGGCAGATCGCCATTTTAGTCTTATCTGAATGCTACATTTCAACAGAAACCTTCTGGGACTTGTAACTTCATCCCAAGAACTTGTGGTGTTACCCGTTTTGAGCAGTGTAAATATACCCAAAACTATCTATTTTCATCATAGATGAAATGTGAAATACTTGATCGGAATGAATCTTAATAGTTCATTATATAGCAAAGTGGATCAAAATTAAATTTCAGAGCTTTTCGAAATAGGTCATGAAAACAGCAATTATGAGAGACACACTAAAACCTAGAATTGCAAATATAATTGGACCGAAGGGAATCCTATAAAATTAAATGGCTATAGTCGGCAGACCAATAAGCCCTGGGAAATAAAACATCATTTGCGTTGTAAAATTGATTTATGTTATATGATGTTATAATATAATTTGAAAGTAGACAGGTAGATGTAATTTTTACAGGAAAACGAATTGCGTTTTACATGTGCAGAGAAACCTTTATCGGAAAAAGTGTGAAAATTATATAGACGCAATGATCTACAGCGCAGCAATAATCGACATGATATTCTGGAATGGAAAATCATTCCTCAATTTATTACTCAAAGTACAGTAAATGTTGTACATGTCGTCAGCGAACAGTAAATTTCAAACTATTCTATGCGGAAACATCAGTAAAAGCCTCGTTATAAAACAAATCGACATTAGGAAGTATTCTATCATTTTGTTGTTCTTGAATTAAAGGCCAAATTACATGAAAAAAAAAAACTATGCATACTAATATATGGCTTGATAGTTTATGGCGTACATAAAATGAAAGTATGAAACTTTTAATTGCCAGATGACATAAAGAGCTTTGACACAACTAACTAATTGAATAAAAGCTACCTCAGAAAGATAATAAAAACAACACCTGATTTAAAAGAATTTCAGAGATATTACCCTCAACTGGATGACATTGTTTATTCTGCAATTGATCTTCATGCACGCGACCGACATTTTAAAGCAGAGGCACATTTATATATAATATATATATATATATATATATATATATATATATATATATATATATATATATATATATATATATATATATATATATATATATATATATCTGTGCGTGTCTGTGTTTACTGCGAGGTTTTTCTAGTTTTCACTTTATATTTATGGGATAAGGTTGCTATCCGTTCACGCTAGTACATTGATGTTAAAATCTCACGGACATGCTGACAGCATCTGTCTTTTCCAGGTGGTCATTCTAGAGCATATTCTGGAGCCAGTTCTTACCACGTTCGAAAGGTTAATCGTTTAATTCGTCTATATAGATTTAATTTCCTTAACTTGAACTGAAAACTGCATATACAAATGAATTCAACCATAACACTTTCACTACAAACTAGTATAATCTCCAATTAGCATATACACACCAATTTTCGAAATTCTCACCATACATATTTTTAAACATCTAAAGATTTTATTTTCAATTCAAAACTTCACCCAAAATGGAACCACAGTATATATCGAAACCCCTGACGTTATATATTTTCCTAGACTAAACTCAAGCTGATATTAAATTTAATTTAAAGCATTTCATTCATGATATAAACCCAGTCTTCAATACTTCGATTAGCAAATTCCCATTAACAAAATAACCCCTTCTCTCTCAAAACCATCCTCTTGATATCATTCATCCCTTTCTGGCCGGAGATATTGTAAGAGTGATAAGGATCAATGCTAGTGATTGATTACAAATCGATCAAGATTGGCGGTTTTGCGATTGAGAAGGCTCATGGCTCGATTCCACCAGTATTTTGGATTTAACAGATGACGCTTAATCTCGCTTTACGAGATTGTTATTTATTCAGATTAAACGCGATTCCAGTTTTATTATTGGGTGGAAAAAAATGAATGAATTACATAAAGTGAGGACTGAAGCAGGATTACACATGTAAATACAGGAGCCATAACTAATAAAAACACTTAACGAAAAAAGTAAATCATGGCATACCATGCCAATAAAATGTGTACTGGAAGAATCAAAGTGAATTATTTTACTGACGGGATCATGAACTCCACCCTACTTCACATTATACTGTAACTTGGGGTAATTCGAAGGTGCAAATCTATACTATTGGGGTAATTCGAAGGTGCAAATCTATTATATTGGGGTCATTCGTAGGTGCAAATCTATACTATTGGGGTCATTCGAAGGTGCAAATCTATACTACTACTGCGGTCGCAACACGAGAAGTAAAAAACAACTCTCCAACAAGCGAGCACAGCTAGCGGCAAATATACGGATGGAAGTCAATACGGAGAATCAACATCTGACTGATCCAAGGGATGATTTTCCAGATCATGGTTTTAATAAGTATCATGCAAAGAAACCACTTTGATATTATTAATCCCTTCAGGACGTTATAATAATAATAATAATATCGGTCTATATTACAGCAAGAGAATTTAGTTTTCCACTGTTCCACAATGAACAAAAGTAACGAGTGGAAAAATGTCAGAAAAATTTATCGTATAATAGAGAATTTTTCTCATAATCGAATTGAAACAGCAATGAAATTCTGGAAAAAATATTATTCCATCATATAACTAAAATCCCTTACAAACCATGAAGGTCCTAACGGCAATCCTGACTAATGAAGTGCAAGTCATGTCTAAGAGGCCTCAATAGAAGCCTTCTGGAGCTTAGCAACAGCCTGAGCTTCTGTAAGATGCCGCTATTTCAGGTCGCTGATCCACAAAGGTATAAGAAGACATAATTGGGGCCATTTCTTTGGCCATAAAGTTGCGGAAGCCACTAACAACATGAGAGTGGGTGTTGGACCTAATGGTGGTAAAGCATATTAGTGATATAAAAGGCCGTCGATAAGACCTTCTCAGGTCTAATAAACCATCGCAAGATTTTTTTTAAATGATTCTCCGTCGAAGAAAATTCTGAAATTCAATTCAACGAAGCTTGCAGTTATCTAATAATGACGTCTTACATAATTCTCTAGTTGTAATTGTATTACCAGCATGAGAGAGAGAGAGAGAGAGAGAGAGAGAGAGAGAGAGAGAGAGAGAGAGAGAGAGAGAGAGAGAGAGATTTTCTCTATCCTTGGATGTGCTTCAATTGTATTTATTTATATAAGACCCCCAAAAATTTTCAAACCAAGTGTCCATATTTAGTCAAGTGCTCCAAAGAAGAAGAATTAAAATTGATGTTTATATTTGAAATAATGTCAGTTTAGCCTAGCCTTGCGGATGCAACATAACCTCCAAACCTAACTTACAGAATTCTAGCTAAACCAAACCTGCCCTAACTTAGCACAACAACCTAACCCAAAGTAACATAATATAGGCTAACCCAAACTTAACAAACCTAACCACTGAACTTAACCTACACTAACCCAATCAAACCTAACCTAATCTAATTTTTATTCCTTTAACCCCTGTTATCTTTTTCACATTTTACCATGATATAATTTGCTGGTTGATTTTAATTAAGAAGAATTAAATTTCAGTTTCATTAGACTAAGTGTGTTCTTAAAGGGGAAACTAATGATTATCATAATTTTCAGGGCCCTCCACTACCATCAGCAGCAGCAGAATTTTATCGACACGGCAGGCAGACTTCAAGCCATATTGCACTTCATGTAGAAAGCATAATAGCAACCAGTGATGCAGACGATGATGGCGAATGTAATGAAATAGATGTTCCCTGTAGATCTTACTTTTCCCCAAGAAAAAAAAAAGGTAAAGCAACTAAGAAAATTTCTGATAAAGATATCAGACTTGGCCGCGTTGCCCACTTCCCTTCTGTTAGTCCAAACCTAGGGATATATAAACTACCTGGGTGTAAGGGGAAAGTAAGCATGTTTTGCATCAAGTGGGAGGTACACTTGTACTACGATGCTAAGAAGAAAATGTTTCCTCGTTTCCATACCAAATAAAAGAATAACCTCACAAGAATTCTTTCTCTTTTGGAGGGGGTCAGTACCACTCTGTAATTTTTGGCTGTTGCTATTGTTATTATTATTGTTATTATTATTAGCTGCTAAGCTACAACCCTTCTTGGAAAAGCAGAATCGTATAAGCTCTCGAGCTGAAACAAGGAAAATAGTCCAGTAAGGAAAGGGAATAAGCAAATCACAAGAGAAGTAATTAACAATTAAAATAAAACATTTTAAGAACAGCAACATCAAAACCAATCTTTCACATATAAACTATAAAATCTTTAAAAAAACCAAGAGGAAGACAAATAAGATATAAAAGTGTGTCCGAGTGTACCCTCATGCAAGAGAACTCTACCCCAAGACAATGAAAGACCATGGTAAAGACCAGAAAACAATGATTTGATTTTGAAGTGCCTCTCTCCTAGAAGAGTTGCTTACCATAGCTAAAGTCTCTCTTCTATCCTCACCAAGAGGAAAGTAGCCACTGAACAATTACATTGCAGTAGATAACCCTTTGAGCGAGGAAGAATTTTTGGTAATCTCAATGTTGTCAGGTGTATGACGACAGAGGAGAATATGTAAAGAATGGGCCACACTATTCAGTGTATGTGTAGGCAAAACGAAAATGAACCATATCCAGAGAGATGGATCCAATAACTACAGCGGTAGTATGATCATAGAAACCATATTCCTTTATTTTTTTCATGTCAATTACATGATTTTCCCCAAGTTTCTTTTGGAAAAATAAAGTTTCTGTAGAAAATGACCTTTTATCTCCAAGCTGTCATTCACCTGAGAGGACATTTTAGTATTCCTTTATAAGAAACTTTATTTTGAATAAATACGGTGAAATTTAGTGATATGCTTATTTTGGCCCCTAATAAGTAAGAAAAAGGTAGATTAATTTTGTTTTGAAATCGGAAAAAAGTATGGCAGTGGTGTTAAAAGTTTTGTTTATTTATACTTTACTGTTTCCTAAGTAATTTTCACGCCGTGCCATAAATTTTCTGCCGAAAATTCTAAAGTCCAGCTAATGGAATTAGTAATTACAATAGCATTTTTTATTTACATAGTTATTATATATATATATATATATATATATATATATATATATATATATATATATATATATTATTACTAGCTAAGCTACAACCCTGGTTGGAAAAGCAGTATGCTATAAGCCCAGGGGCTCCAACAGTAAAATAGCCCAGTGAGGAAAGGAAAATAAAATATTTTCAGAAGAGTAACAACATTAAAATAAATATCTCCTATATAAACAATAAAAACTTTAACAAAACAAGAGGAAGAGTGTACCCTCAAGCAAGAGAACTCTAAACCCAAGACAGTGGAATACTATGGTACAAAGGCTATGGCACAACCCAACACTAGAGAACAATGGTTTAATTTTGGAGTGTCCTTCTAGAAGAGCTGCTTACCATAGCTAAAGTCTCTCTTCTACCCTTACCAAGAGGAAAGTGGCCACTGAACAATTAGTGCAGTAACCCCTTGAGTGAAGAAGAATTGTTTGGTAATCTGTGTTGTCCGATTTATGAGGACAGAGGAGAATATGTAAAGAATAGGCCAGACTATTCAGTGTGGATTGTGTGTAGGCAAAGGGAAAATGAACCGTAACCAGAGAGAAGGATCCAATGTAGTGCCATCTGGCCAGTCAAAAGACCCCATAACTCTCTAGCGGTAGTATCTCAACAGATGGCTGGTGCCCTGACCAACATATATATACATACATATACACACACACTATATATATATATATATATATATATATATATATATATATATATATATATATATATATATATATAAAACAACTAACTTATTGCTTTGTATTACCTTGTGGGAGAACCTAACAAAACAGAGGAACCTCCAAAGAATGAAAAATAATAATTGAAAGTCAAAGGTACTAAATAGTGGAAAATAAGTTAATGGAAATGTATTCTTAATTTACGTGATGTAATGTAATCAGAAAATTAAAGAACTTAAATGGTTTAAAAAATTGTCTCTATTGAAGAATATGGGATAAATACATGGAGTAAACAAACACTTTTGAACTTCATTGTAGGTGCCTCCCTCATATTCTACACTGTATTATACTTCATATAGCTACCTTTCATCAACATATATAAATAATAATAATAACTAAAAAGAACTGCTCAAGACTGCATAACTCTAACTGTAATTACATACACATCCATCGTCGACCAGAATTAAGATTTTTTTTCAAGGTTCCAATGCCACTATGACCAACGGTGATACCTACGTTAAAAGAACACGAACGAAAACGATTTCTATGTTCTGTTCTTTATGAAATATTTCAGGAATGGAGGAACAAAATTTATAGGACATTTGCTAAAAGATGAAATGAAATAATATCAACGTATATCAAGAAAACGGTGGACAGGAAAGACCTCGTTAAACTATCATTGGTAACTAAATACAATTCATCATCTGGTAGGATAGGGTGGAGAAATCAATGTTCTCATTTAGTTCTTTAAACCTTTCGTCAGTTTTCACTTAACGCACATCAGACAGACAGAACCATAAGCATATTAATCTGGGTGTTCATAAAAATAATGGGGATGGGGATGGAGATGATGTCCGGATGTTTTGAAGTATTTATTATGCCTATGTCACAAGCAAAATGCTAGTTTTCTTCTTCTATGTACCACTTTAAATAAAAGTTATTTATCAATATATATATATATATATATATATATATATATATATATATATATATATATATATATATATATATATATATATATATATATATATATATATATATATACACACACACATACATAGGAGTATATATTCTAATATATAAATATATACTGTAGGTGTCAACGTGCTTATAAATGCTGAAATGTGAATGCAAAGCTATTAACAAAATGTTAAATATCTAATAAAGATTGACGAATTTATTGCAATCTAATCTTGAACACTAGCTCACAGAGGAGATTGGGGCTTCTATTAATATAGCATTTAATCATCTTTTAGGCTTAAATAAAACTGACGAATATCAGACACACAGTGGTTGGAGTGTTAAAAAAATGGGTTGCCGTCGCCTACTGATCCCCACCCAAAAACTCAAACAAAAACAAAAAATCCTTTATTATTCGGGGAAAAAAACAGCAGCAGTAGCAATAATATGTTATCAGAGATTACTACTATTTTGATAGCTTTATCAATATCAATTATGTAACAATTATTATTACTTCATTAGTATCATTGAATCTTTTTAATGAAATGAGATTTATGTGATTTAACATGAGTTTTACGTTTTCGTTGTACTTAAAATTTTAATGTGAATATGTATACACTTAAGAAATAAAGGAAATTAATCTTTATCATCATCATTATCTACCGAGCAATTTTTGCTTCCCCATGAATTAAAAACAATTGAATAATATAGCTATGCCAGGGAATGACTGTGGTACTCGTGTTATGATTGCCTTTGTTCTATAAACCTGTTACCTGATTTACAAAATTCAGAATATACTTGAATAGAAAATTGTTGTTAAGAGATGCCAGAAAAGGGGGGTTACAATTTTTAATTCAAATACTATTACAGCAGTCGCAGTCTCAACCTTTAAAAGCAACAAATCATTTCATAAATATATCGTTTTAACTTACAATAAACCATATTTTAAATGGTAATTGCCGGCATACGACATATCATTCTAATGTAATCATGGAATTACATGAGTAAAGCGCATTGCTTAATTACCGTATCTGGCTTCTCTTAGTATAAAATAAATGCAATAAACATTACAAATTCCCTGAATATTCACGCGGTTTCAAATACAAAGAATTACTCTTTGCATAAAATGATATTTGAAAGTCAACCATCGTATTTTGTATTGGTGCCCACATTGCCTTCAAAAACACGGAAATAAAATGAGCAAATACAAACACCAGAGAGAGAGAGAGAGAGAGAGAGAGAGAGAGAGAGAGAGAGAGAGAGAGAGAGAGAGAGAGAGAGTTAACAAATTCCTAACCTTTTAAGATTTCAACAGAGAATTTATGCCTTCCATTTATTTAAAGCCTCCTTCAAGAGGAATGGTATATATCTTTTTACCAACACCGCTTTCCCTTGGTTTAATCGCTATTTCAAGACGCATTTTCTGCTCATTCTGTGCCATTTTAAAAGGGATAAAATACAACCATTTCTTTGGCATCTTTATGTATTAGAACCAACAGCTTCAACAAAGGGTCATATACAGTAGATTTCTTTTAAAATCTACAAAATCCAAAGGCTGAAAGAAACTACATTTCTTTAATATTCTAAAAATAAACTTAAAAGAATCTATTACCCCTTATCGAAATTTCTAAAATACACGTTCTGCTTATTTACACTCTAGTTACTTTATTATTTCTGTACTAATCTGTTTATATTTCAATACAACAGTTAAGAGTATATCTATAGGCAAATTATTACAAACTATACCAAGCCGCAGAAACATTTATTACGGGATTTTAGTTCAATAATTTTAATTTACGTTGCTGCTACTACTACAAAAACATGAACAAAAATATTCCACTCCATAATATGAGTTTTAAACAGGAGTTCAAGTGCCACGGGAGCACCTCTTATATTCACAATTGCAAAACATTTCACGAGAACATACCATCACTAGAACCTAGGACTCTACAATAAGGCACGTACTGCACACACACTCTTTTATACAATAACACACAAACTATCTCCCTTTAGTCAAGTTCACACTATTCAAGTTGCAAGTTTGGCATGAAGGTCTTTAAAGAAAAAAAAAATCTAGTATTTCCTCTTAAAGCCGAAAATAACCTCCCACGAGGGGTCTATTTATTAGTTTCCCGGATTGTTCAAAACGTTGCATGAATTTATACGAAAATTTTACAAAAAAAAGTGGGCTTAGTTACTGACAACAATTGATTAGATTTTGATTGAAGAGACTCCTTTGAACTAGACTGCTCAAGCTTGACAGTCGTTTATGGTCTCCTAACAATTTAAAGGTTTAAAAATCGCTCAAGAGCGGCAGAGGAAAGGGGCAGGACAACGTCCGGGAGACCAACTATTTATTTACTGTATATGATCACAGCCTAATGGCTTCATCACCCAAGCTGTGGCGTTATGCATACAAATGAAAACTTATTTGGACTGCGAGTTAGGTTCAAACTCCCAATTCACGAATTGTGAGACAGAAGCATTGTTCACTGTTTGTGCATCAAGTCATATACACCTACGCAATACAACTTGGTGCTTACGTATGTCACGGAGATATGAATCTGAACCTGTATTGGCTGTCGCAAGTCATAATGATATAACTTATAAAACAACGATCATGAAAATGTCCATCTGAAAACATTACAGAAAGAAATACTACAATATGAAAATAACAACCAACAAAACAACATAACATACAAATAAGGCCAACCAGAGAATATTAATTAACCTTGCAAAAGAACAAAACATTTAGGTATCATTAGTTGCCAGTTGTTATAATCAATTGTCCAGTCTAATTTGCAATCCATAAAGGAATAAACGCAGATAATATTTTCTTCGAGAGAATACAATAAAGATCAATAACCATCAAAAGTTTATACAATCGAAATTACCCCAAAAGAAGGGTATGCCTTGTAATTTTAAATTTTCATAACCTGTTACAGTTCTGTTATTAATGTTTCATATGAAATCTATAAATTGTAGATTTTATGATGTGTACCTTGGATTTTGTCACGTCTTAAACGAACAATTAGATTAATGATTTTCTCATTGAAGGCAAAAAATGTGAATATAGGCTACCCAAAACCCATACTGGATTCATCAATATAAGAGGAAGTATCTTTTAAAATAAGTACAAAAGTATTTATCAATATGATCCTCTACCTAATCTACCTAGCCATGATGCAAAGTCAATCAAGGTGCAGTGATTGATGTTTCCTTAAAAAAAGGGGGAAAAATCTATAAATTTCAATTCCTACTTAACACAGGAATACATCAGAAATTAGATAAAAACAAATTTTAATGATCTATTGAATGAAATTTTATAAAATCATTGGGAGTGGGTATACAGAAAAGTCCCAGTTTCTTCTGGGTGATCGGCATCAATGACCTTAGATGTCAGGATGCCAGATAACTCCTAATCAATCAATCAATATTGTGGGTGATGGAGGTCTTGGTGCTTCTGGGAGCTTGTAGAACGCTTTAGGATATTTTTCACAAAACCTTATAATGGCATTATGCCTAAGAATTTCCTTTACTACTTCGGAAAGAAAGCAAATGCTAATACCTGGTGATGAAAAAGCTATATCGCCTTGGACGCTTTTAGTATTTATAATCGATATAGGGAGGAGACAGGTGGATTTTCTGCTCAATTCTGAAGCGGACTTTGATACGTTTTGGTAACGCATTGCTAATGAAATCGCTAATCACTCGCAAGTGGACTCAAGATAGATAGATAGATTATATATAGATGTAGATATATATATATATATATATATATATATATATATATATATATATATATATATATAGATAGATAGATAGATATATAGATATATATATATATATATATAGATAGATATATAGATATATATATATATATAGATATAGATATATATATAGAGAGATATAGATATAGATATATATATATATATATATATATATATATATATATATATATATACATATATATATATATATATATATATATATATATATATATATATATATATATATATATATAGTAATTATTTACAAGTGCACGCTCTCCATATACTCCAAAATTATGCATTCCTACATCTCTCCTATTTTTGTACAGTAATAAGGAGGTTCTTTAAATGCTAGGAAAGGAAAAAAAAATTGCGGGAGGGGGAGGGGTTGGTGGAGGAGGTTCTAAGCGACCAGGAACCGACATTGTCAACAGAGTCAATCAAAGAGAAGTTCGTGGCGTCAGCAAACATTTGATATATATTCAAAATATATACTAAATTAAAACACGGATCAATTACTCAAAAGTGTCACTGTTTGTGATTTTATATTTAATTTGGTAATACTTGGCAATAAAACTTTATTTTTTTTTTTAAAGAAACTTAACAAGAACGAATATTTTTGAAGCGTATGACTGTTTTCATAGGCGGGAAATTGGCAGACATCCTAAGGCAATGGTCAATAGATCGTGTTAGTGTAGGAAAACGTCGTCTGGGAAAACTAGTAATTCTCAAAATAGTTTCTTTAAAAATACGCTTTAATATGATTTATATAAAATATTTACCTTACATAAAATATACATTTCACAAATAGTGGCACTTTTGAGTAATTACTCATTTTCAATTTAGTATCTATCTTAAATATATACCAAATGTACGCTGACGTCACGAATTTCTCTTTGGTTGACTATGTTGACGATGTCGGTTTCAGGTAGCTTAGTGCCTCCTCCACCAACCCTTCCCCTCCCGCAACATATATTGCTATTATTTTTGCTTTCTCAGCATTTATAGAACCTCCTAATTACTATACAAAAAGAGGAGATATGCAGGACTGCATAATTTTGTAGTGAATGCAGAGCGTGCTCTTGTAAACAAATAATATATATATATATATATATATATATATATATATATATATATATATATATATATATATATATATATATATATATTATATATATATATATATATATATATATATATATATATATATATATATATATATATATATATATATATATATATATATATATATCGCAATCTAAGTTTTTTATTAAATTGTTTTCACAGTGCCAAAATTAATAGAATTTTTATACAAGAGACATTTTTTTTTTTAAATGTTCAAACAACAACAAAGATGTGTCGGCAACAGTTTGCAAACCAAGCAAATAATGAGAGTTATAAAAATAATAACAGTTACCGATATTGGCTTCCATAGCCGATACCACCACGGTTTATGTATAACTAAACCATAAACGTATTTTTAAAAATCACACCACATATTCTATATCACACGTCCAGTCCTTAATACCAACACACACCTCAAATGAAAAATCTTGGTTCTATGTGAACGTCTTAGAATCTTAAATCAGGGATACATAAAATACTCACTATTAAAAACATCTACGACACAAACTATCAGCATTGTAGTTGATAAGTGAATTTCATAATGCTCTAAATTAGAATTTCATTTGCATTGCAGTATAACTGAATACTGTCTCTGCTTTCCGCCTCTTTCAAGAGATGGAAAGACACTATCTCCGAGTTAATTCAAAATGACTGGGTTTGTGATGTGGGAATGTTGTATGAACCAGCGTTCACCTGATTCATATGTAACTGGGATATTAGCGGTGGTATCAAACATGTATCAGTGTTTCCATCACAAGTATTAACATAAAGATTAGACAACACACTCGTACACAAATTCAAAGATTGTATTTAAGCGCACAAAGCACTGGACTGGGAACAGAAAGCTGTGAATACTCTAATCTGAAATGAGGAGTATTATCCTTAACGGTAAGCGGCGGTTACTCGTGGCCACCCCCAAACCGGAAGTGGAAATCCTATCTTAGAATAGAATGCAGTGACCACTATAAGGAGTGGGGAAGCTCCCTTAATTAGTTAGCAATAGAGGATTACTTCAATCAAGTTCCCGAACTTGAAAGGGAAACCGGTAATTAATCCAATCAGTAACGGAAAGTTAAAGAAAAAACCTGACTAGACCAGGAAGAATGGAAAGCTCAGGGTATAAAAGGCAATTAATAAAAAGGAGAAACTGATGGACGCATAGTAAAATTGTTCGAGTAGAAAACAAGATTTTTAAAGGTAAAACTTCTCAAAGGGAGACACGGAAATCAAATGACAGAAATTCTATGGTCCCTTAAGATGAAACTTTGAGAATAGGAAAGTTTCATGCTTTCAAACGATGCATTGTAACGTAAATAGTTCATCTATAAATAAGGTATTCCAAAATTGTAATTTTTTAGTAATAAAAAAATCGATATACAATTTCATCCACAGAGTAAATATACATATTTCGAAGGTTTTCAGTTTGTCATTAACCCTTTTCTTTAACCCTTTTTTTTTATCTAGTGCTGAAATATTAATAACATTATTAAAATAATTGATGTAGATAATGATAAGGATACAACTAATAATATTATTGTAAATTTTAATATTATCATTATGGCAACATGACTGGTGATTAAAAGTAAAATAATACCGATGACTGAAATCCTCAATATAATAAAAAAGTAAACTTACCTACTAACAAGATATTAATTAGAAGTCTGATGAAGCATCAGAAAATTAAAATATATTTAAATCTTTTCGAAACTCAATCCTTCTGACAGTCAAGATCCTCTCATGGGAATTTTTGAGTGAAGGAGATCAAAGTGGGTGCGAAGGAAAAGGATTATACACATGCAATGTTTATATCATTGAACAGTTTCCCCTACCAGGTACTGGCCCGAGGAAAAACTAGAAGTCACCGACACATTCATACTTTTAACTGTTGAATCATGGATGAGACGGAATGCAGAAAACTTCCACAGAGGCTCATCAGTATATGCTACGATGTACAAACTGCAACCTTCACCTCTATCTTGCCTGCACTCTTTTGCCTCCTATATTTTACTAACTACTTTCCTTTTTAGTACATCGAGTAACACACACACGCTAATAGTAAAAATGCTTCTAAATTCTATATGATGTACTTTTATTGTGTATATGAACCGTAAAAGAAATTTCAAATCTTCATACAATTATTATAAATAATCAATTGGTAAGAACCACAGTGGCTTACACAAAGGTGTTTCTAAACATTTGGACCGTGGGTTTTATAAAGCATTTACATTTGTACATTTAGAGTATATGGTGAGTATGAACATGCACACACATGTAATGCGTACGCTTTTATCTTTTCCTCATTAACTATACTTGGTGGGAGCGTGTGGCAGAGATGGTAGAGATCGAGAGCACAAGCTTTTGCTATCATGCTTTTTGGAAAGTAGGAAAATTAATTTTGTTACATAGTACTTCTTACTTTCTCTCATACATCTTTTAATTATATACTGTATATTTCCAATCGAAAACCTCTATGATATATTCTTAAGTAAATGTTTCTATCTCATAAATCTGAAAATATGCAAATTTTACTTGGCTTTTAGAATTTAAATAATCAAAATAAAATAAAATCAAGGAGAATCATATAAAAGTCCTGTATTTTTTAACCATAGCAGTACATACCCTGACAGAAGGAAAAGTATAACAAGAAGTTTAAATTCAGAGTAAGTGCAACTAAATTGCAAAATTAAACATACGCACAAAATCCTCTAATTTTCCCAGAACCATCGTCTTTATCCGATAAAACTACATTGAAGCAATCTGCAAGGGAAATTCGCCTAACGGGTATAATGCAAAGGCTAGGAAATTCATTCATTTTCACCTTTTCACCCTTGGAGAAGTATTTAAAAAAAAAAAAAGGGGGGGGGGGGGCCTCCAACTTCTAGGAGCGTGTCGGATTTAATAACAGGGATTGTGAATAATTATTTTTCGATAAGTAGGAAGGTCGAATCGACCGTGGGAAGTCAGAATGTGGAAACAGTAAACACGAAGAATAAACGAATACATTTCAAACCCAGTATTGCATCCAAAGCTTTAGGTTGAATTCTTATTTTTGGAAGACTGAAGACATGAAAAGCCACAAATCCTTACCAACAACATTTTAATATCCGATCGTCGTCCCCGGAAATAACCAAACTGGTTTAACTAAAAAAAAAAAAAAGTTTTGCTTGATTTATCTGTTACTGGATTCTAACCAATAGAAGGGATGAAAGGAAAAAAAAAAAAACTCTAGCTGAAGTAACCAAAATATATACAATTTCGAAACATCGAAGCCATTCTTCTCAGAAGAGGAATATCGACTAATTTCAGTTTCGATGATTACAATGTCTAATTTGCTTTATATACATACACTTATATACTGCATACATACTTACATA